>NC_056565.1:39758344-39834156 GCF_013358625.1 Macadamia integrifolia
GCCCACCCCCATATCATAGACACCAGCCCACCCCCATGCCATGCACACCCAGCCTGTCATGCACACTAGCTAACCTGTGCCCCCGCACCTCACTACCCACACCCCTATACCCCATTACTTGTAGTCTCGCATCCACTGCCTGTGCCCCTATACCTCACAGGCTCGTGGCCTTGCACCCAGCTACCCACGGCCTCACACCCCATTGCCCGTGCCCCTGCTCACTAGCCTGTGCCCCTGCCTTATGCCTGTGTCCTAACCAGTAGGCCAACCCATGCATGTGCCCGCTGGCTAGTAAGCCAGCCCACACATGAGCCCGCTGGCCAACAGGTCAGCCCATACAAGTGCGCATAGGCCAGTAGGCTAGGCTACACATATGCACACACTATTTGCTGCCCAACTTTCCCATCTACTGCCCATGCCTGAGCCCCCTTTTCCAATTGCTGCCAGTGCTATGGTGCTGCATCATGCGCCGCACAACCATAACCTTGGCCCCACTACCTGCCCCGATCACTTCGGCCCAGTCTTGCGTGCCATTGGCAATGGTTGAGATTGTTTTTCCCTTGGCCTAATAGGTGAAGGGATTCCCCCTTCACCCACTTGAAACCAAAAAACCCCTTTTTTGCTAGTAATTCTTTGTCCCAAAAACCCCTCTTTTACCTAGTGGACAAAAGCCCTCCCCACTCATGTTGTGTGATTGTGCCTATTTTACTCATTTCGTATCGTTTTTAATTTACAATCACACTTGGGACCTATATATCGAAAAGAGTTAATTTTCACAAGTATAACCTATTCACCCCCTCTAGGTTATTTCAATTAGTATCAGAGCAGGAGCTCAATATATAAGACTAATTTGTCTTAAAGTGAGTCAAAGACCATGATCACATTTAATCGACCACCTGAAGGAATGAATGCATCTAGGCCTCCATACTTCAATGGAGAAAACTTCTCATTCTAAAAATGTAGATTTAAGAATTTTATTTGTGGATATAATTTTCTTGTTTGGAGAAATATAGAAAGAGGACCATATGTCATCACCAAAATTGTAAATGGAAAAACGGTGCCAAAGGATGAATCATAATTGACAGTCGATGATCTAGTACATCTTCAATACAATTTCAGGGCTCTCACCTACCTCCAATGTGCTTTAAATGAGGAAGAATTCAATAGAGTAATTATGTGTGAAAACTCCAAAGAAATTTGGGACACACTTGTAGTAACACATGAAGGTACTACAGAGGTAAGAGAAAGAAAAGTAGACATGCTTATACAAGAATATGAATTATTTCAAATGCATGAATATGAAAATATTTCTAACATATTTACTAGAGTTACTAATATTGTAAATTCCTTGAAAGGACTTGGTAAGACTTACACCAACTTTGAGATGGCCAGAAAAATTCTTAGGTCACTACCTACCAAGTGGAAACCAAAGATGACTGCTATCAATGAAGCCCGAGACTTGAATGAGATAAGTCTATATGAATTAATGGGCACTTCTTACCCATGAAAAGGGTCTCTATGAAGAATTCAAGAAAGCACATCCCAAATTCATTGCTTTCAAAGCAACCAAAGAATTAGATGAAGAAAGTGAAGAAGAGAATGATGAGGAAGTCTCATCAGATGAAGATGAAAGTGACTCCGATGAAGTCACAGACCTTCCCTTAATGGCTCATGGAGACAAAGAACAAGAGGTAAGTTCTCAGTCTCATTATTTAGATACTTCAAATAATGAATCTAATGATGATGATCTTCAACAAGCTTTTGAAGCTTTATATGAAGAAAGCTTGAAACTTGAGACTGAAAAGTATATAATTTGGAAAATGAGGTTCTTTCTCTCAACAAGAGGATAGAATCCTTGACATCTAAAATGTATGAACTTGAGGAGGATAACTCAAAGTTAACTACCATATTTCATACATTTACTAAAGGTCAAAATACTTTGGATACATTAGTAGAATCCCAATGCAAAAGTCCTCAAGACAAAGAAGGACTTGGTTATGATGGTGGAACCTCACCTCAAGGGAAAGAAAAAGAAAATGTAGTTTCTCCAAAGAGAAGAAATCTCTATTATGACCAAAGGCAAGTTCCAAAAAGGAATAACATCCATTATGCGTAATATTACACTCCCTCCAAGAGGCATGATAGACCTCAAAAGAATTTCAAATCCGAAAGGGATTTTAGACCACATACTCGCTATTGGCCACAAACACATCAAATGTCTTATCCATTTTATAGACCATATAAGACTCAAAGAGATTTTAAATCTTATAGGCCACCTGCACATTATGAAATATATATTCACAAAGGGCATACACACCATTTAGACCTCACACACCTAAAAGGGTTTGGAAACCGAAGGGATATTTTGATTGTAACGTGGATGGACCCATGAGATTATGGGGACCAATATATGCTTGATTCTATTGGCTTAAATAGCCAAAGTAATAGATGGATGATGCATTGATAGTTGTTTTGATATCATTAGAGAAGGGATGAAATATCCTACTCCAAAAGGTTCTCTGATAGATATATTTGCTGAAAGATTTGAAACAGTAAGTTTTTGTCAAAATTGGCAATGATTGGCATCATCAACCATCTTAGAATTTTTAATGATCTATCTTGCTTGAATGTATGTTAGTTTCATTGACATTTATTGCATATTTTTAGGGGGAGCTTCACCTTAATACTCATTTTTTGAATGCATTTTTACATGATGCATGTGCTTAGGGGGAGCATGTTTTAGTCTTGACTACATGCTTATTTTTTTTAAGCATACCCTTAGAGGGAGCTATTTTTCCCACACTCATTTTCAAGGTTTAAAAGGGGCAAAGACAATATAGAGATTTTTAACCCCACTTTTTGCTGTTGACAAAGGGGGAGAATTTGTGAAATGATTCTCCAACTTATTGATAATTGATTATTTATTTTATTTGAGAATCATCTGTTTGTCATCATCAAAAAAGGGGGAGATTGTTATGGATATGCCCACACTCCTATAGTTGGTTTTAATGATAACAAACATATGAAGGTATGTCACAATTTTCCTTTAAGTATTGTTTTGTAGAGACTTCATATCAAAGATTGAATTTGGTGAATGAAAGGAAGAAATGAAGATTGAAGTCATCAAATGAAGAGTATCAACAAGTTGGCATCAATGCTTGAAGAAGATATCATAAGAATTTAAACTTCAAGATGTCAAGACATGAAGCTTAAAGACATGGAGTTGCAAACAAGAAGAAAAGAAGATAAAGTGCCAAAGAGTGGAAGGTTCAAGTGAAGAAGAAGACCATTAGGATAGATTGGTCATTTTTAATGTAATTTGTAACTTCCACATATATATATGCACTCATCACATGCATGTGCATTGCATCATACTAGAATAACCATAGAGCATACCTTGACCAAGTATGAAAAGTCTCTAAGTGGTGAGGAACATATTAGGAAAAATGTGTTCTAGTAAAACTTTGTGAAAACAGATTAACCTGCCTCAAGGGTATTTTGGGAAATCTTAAAGTTGGTATCAGGATATGAAACCTCATAGAAGTTGTAGGAAATTGAGTCACAATTCCAACGCAACTGATCTCAAGTCAATCCAAGGTTGGACCGAAACGTTATGGTTAAAACACTGATGACTGGTCAATATGACAACATTCTATCAAAAACAGTCTGTCATGTTAGCGGTCGACCGGCTGGAAGCCCCGATCGACCAGAACTATCTGAGACCATAGCTAATAAACCGTTAGAAAGTCCCAATCGACCAGTTCCTCCTTGGAAAAACTCCAATGGCTAGTTTTTTACCTCAATGGCTCTTTCCGATCGACCAGCTACTGATGGCGATCGATCGCTGGTCCTAGAATATGACCATTAAAGCCTGATTTCCTACTTAAAATGCTTCACTAAGCTCACCTATAAATACCTTTAATGCTACTCATTAATTAACAATCAATCCCAACTTTAGAGAAGCATTATTTGACCATTAGAAGTGAGAATTGGTCTACCCCATCTCTTGAGTTCAAGTTCTTTATTTTACATTCAAGAGAAACTGAAGACCATCTACAAGTCTTCATCTACATCTTGACATTTACATTACAAGCATCAAGAAGACTTCAAAAGGTACATTCATTCTATCATCATTGCATATTTCATTTACTCCACACCGAAGGTAATTCTCTTTTATTCCACTTCTCCATTTTCTATTTTATATTAAGTCTAGACTGTACTTAGGCTTGTGTAAGGACCCTCTCATCCTTAATAGATTATAAGGTTCCTCTTATCCTTAAAAGAGTGTAAGGTGCCTCTCTACCTTAAAGGAGATTGTAAGGTGCCTCTCTACCTACAAAGGAGATTGTATAGGTGCCTCTCTGCCTATAAAGGGGATTTGTAAGGATACTCTTATCCGTGAAAAAGATTGTAAAGTTTTTTTCCCTACCTACTGTACTAAAAGGGAGATCTAGTAGAATACCTTACAAGAGGATTCTTGTAGGGAGTGGATTAGACTCGGATTGTGTCGAACCACTATAAATCTTGTGTTGTGTGATTGTGCCTATTTTACTCATTCCGCATCATTTTTAATTTGCAATCACACCTGGGACCTATACATCGAGAAGTGTTAATTTTCACTAGTATAACCTATTCACCCCCCTCTAGGTTATTTCAGCTCCCTCATTGATTGAAGGAGATGATTGATGCATCCTACCTATGTCGGCTAACTACTATAGAGACCTGGAAGTTCAATCCGGCACTAGTGGGGGCCCTGATGGATCGGTGGTGGCCGAGTACTCATTCTTTCCACCTTCCTACTGGCAAGATGACCATCATGCCCTTATACTTCTATGCCTTGATAGGCATTCCTTCTGGGGGGTAGATCCATGACCCTACCCACTGGATTTCCGATTGCCAGGGAGTTTGCAAATCTGACTGGTATCACCATTAAAGCCGGCCAAACATGCATCCGCCTAGGGGAGATTAGTGCTCGATGGTGGAAAGTTAGCCTGGGGGAGAATCCAGGGAACATATCTCAGATAGCACATTCCTTCTTGCTGTTTATCGTGGGTCAGTGCCTTTTCAGTACCTCCAAGGGGGAGTAGATATCTGATTGTTGTACTTCCTCAGAGATCTTTGTACCGTAGATTCTTGAGACTGGGGTGGGGCCACCTATGCATATCTCCTGTGGTCTTTGGTTCTACTGTCTTATGGAGATAGGGGCCTCAAGGGGGCAGGCTACATTATCCAGGTAACTTTCCTTCTCATATCTATTCACTTTCAGTCATTTGGTTTGCACTTTCTTACTTTGATTTCTTGAAACAGCCCTGGTGTTTTGAGCACCTGGGGACCATAGCCCCTAACCTGAGGGATTCTGAGACATTCTTCTTCCCCCTGGCCACAAAGTGGGGAGGCAATCAAGTGGTCCAAGCCCGACGCCATCCTCTAGGGACCACTGCTCGTTCTTTTTTGAATGATCTCTCCGAGGTATGCCATGTCTGACACTGAAACTCCTTTTCCTTATACTTGTTCTTTACTTTTCCTTGATTTTGCAAGTTACTTGGAGCCCATTCCATGACATCATATTTTCGGATCCTGAAAGAGCCGCCTTGGATCAACAATTATTCGAGAGCTGAGTCCTCTTCCAAGGTAAGTGGGGCCATGCTTGGTACTTGAGAGAGACTAATACCTCAATGGTCGGACATCAACCCATGCCCCCCTCCTAGTCTTCCTCCACCTACCATGCCCTATCTAGAGATCATCCCAATAGATGAGATGAGACGCTTGGCTAACGAAGTATGGGAGGACTATTTTCTTGATCGGGATAGGGATTACGAAGCCTTCCTGGAGGAGGAGATAGTGTGTACCCCTCTCGGTCCTGATGGTCTATTTGTATGTTGCCCTTGGTTGAGTATTTCGTACAGATTCTTTCTTGTTTTGGTCTTAATTGATGTTCTTTCACGGGAGAGTGAGATGTGTAGATCCTTCTACTATTCGTTCGCATACCAGTGCTACCAATCCTTCCCAAGCAGGGCCCTTTACCAGTGTCGACGAGTCTCTTAGGGTTACTAACATCCCCTTTTGTGGCTTCCCTACCAGGACCTATCCCAACACAGCCAACCCCAGTCTCCCTCATCTTCTAGAGCCGAACGCAGATGTAGACGCTTCCCTTGGGCTACCTTTTCCTTATAATTATGTGAGTATCTGATCATTTTCCAATTAACTCTTGATTTCCTCTGGCTAATATGCTCTTTCTCAGGTGTCCCTGGAGGTCTATGCTGAGATTATGAGGATGCGAGGTGATAGTTACCGATATTTGGGAGATTACATGGCAGGGCGCACTGATTTAGGACTTGACCCAGAGGCTGGAACAGGTTGGATTAGCATCTGCGGATTCCCTAGTACTTCATGAGGATGGTTTAGAGTACGGCTCAGATGATGGTTTTTGACTTATAGGGATTTATTCTTGCACTTACTGAAAACAGAAACACATGGATATTTTCTTTCTTTTTTCTTTTTCCCTCCCCTTGTTTGTTCATCATTTTATTTCAGCATCTTATGAAAACTTTCTTTTGGCACAAAGAAAATCTTTCTTTTTTCTCTCTTTTTTTTTGTTTTATGTTTGTTTGCAATGCTTAGGCACAATCAATTCCATAACTCAAGTCATAATTTAGAATACTCAAGATAACATGAAAATCCAAATACTTCCTCATTCCATTACCAAGTGAATTACATGAAAAGGGGAACAATTTTCCTACCACAGATGGGATAGGTGAATAATAAGGTGGGGAGACAACTCTTGAGGTGGGTGAAAGTTCACTAACTCTTCTGGGTCGGCCTCCTTGAGTCCGTATTTTCGGCTAATGTACATAGGCAAATAGAAGGATGTGTGAGTCAATCCCATCAATCTGATATAGTTATGGCCAGGGGTCTTTATCAGAAAATCTTCTCGTGGCTTCCTTGGGCACCTCCATGCGATATCTTATATAGTCTTTTCCTGCAGGTACTTTTCCCAATCGGTGATAAGGTTGAATTCTGAAACTTCTCTCTTATCCTGGTAGCAAAAAACTCTGAGTGGGCTTCCCCTTAATGGCGTGGTGAGCTTCAGTTTCTCGAAGAGCCAAATCTGAAAAATAGCAAGACTCCCCTAATAATGATCTAGTCTGAAACTATGGCCATAGCTCATGTCATCAAATCCCTTGAACGTTTCTGTAAGAACTGTAGGGACGATGTCACCTCCTACTTCAACTGTTTTACTACCTCAATCAGAATAGATGGTGCACCATCCCTCGGAATGCGGAGAACATAACGAGCTATCATGCAAAGTAAATAAGCATCCTGGGATCTCTACTGATGGATTCCTCCCATTGGGTGAAGATCTAATCCACCTTCAGAATGTCGATCTTCCCATACCTGAAAAAATGCTTCACTTCTTCTTTCCATCCGAAGAAATCCTAAATTTCCTCTAAGCAATCTTTCTTTAAAGAGGGTTGGAACAAATTGCCTTTGGGTGGAGATAACATACAAACCCAAAATTCTTTAAGAGTTTAGCAAACCTTTATTAACCCAAATCGAAAGACATGCAGGTTGGCATCCCAGTGTTGAGCCAATTATCGGAATAATTGGTGATGTAGCTTCACACATCCAATCTAGCCCAGAAATGACACATTCATGGATATCAACAATCCTGGTGCCCACATATTTATGTCTAAGGTCCATTTCCTCAACGTCTTATCCAACGAGGCCATGAGTTTTCCTGAAACCAACATAAACAACAAGATATGATGATTTATCAAAGCATTACTTATTAGCTAATGATTCAAACAAGCCTTTATCACTGTTGCATCAAGCTCTTCTTTTTTTTTTCACTTTGACTGACCAAAGGTTGAGGACAAACTAGCCTTGATTAATTGGTGCCAGGTGGTAATTTTCTTCTACGGGATAGAATACTGGATAAAAATGGATGGACCATAGGTGAATGAAAGATGCCTAATGGCCTTGCATGCCAAATGGCGATTCTTGGGGGATAAAATCCTAAATAAGAAGTAATGGACCAATGGGTGGATGACAGATACCTAATGGCCTTTCATGCCAAATAGCGATTCTTGGGGGACATAAACTATGATGATCTTTTAAGGTACTTTGACTATTAATCAAGGAACCGATTTATTGCTTTTAGATGGTTGGGACCGCACTTGCAAATGTCAAGTTGCCTACGTATCCCTTGAAAGGAATTAGGTCTGACGTAGTTCAAGCTATTCACCCTTTCAGACATAATATTTCTTGAGTTGATCCATGTTGACCAGTCCAGGTATTTCTTCACCGTTGTGGTCTATGAGTTTCACAGCTTTACCTGGTAGAGATTCTTTGACAATGAATGGGCCACTCAGTTGGGCCTAAATTTTCCTCTTGGGTTATGAAATGGGGCTCTTTGTTCTCGAAGAAAAAGTTCACATTTTTCTATATGAGGAGGCTTCACATTCTTGTTGAAGGCCCTGACCATCCTTAGTTGATATTTCTTCAGATTATCCATAGCTTTCATGCACCTTTCATTGAGAAAATTGAGCTCATCATGTCTGGACTTCACCTATTCTCCTTTAGGTGCTGACTATCAAGGAGTACCCTTAAGGATGGTACTAGGATTTCCACGGGTAGAACCGCCTCAACTCCATATACCAAAGAGAAAGGTGTTTCCCCTGTCGAAGATCTTACAAAAGTCTAGTATGCCCATAAGGTAAGGGGTAACTTATCAGCCCAATCCTTGTGTGTTTCTGCCATTTTCTACAGAATGAATTTGATATTCTTGTTGGCTGCTTCTACTGTCCCATTGGTCTGTGGCCTATAAGTGGTAGAGCAATGTCTTCTGATACCAAACTTTGTGCAGATTCTATCGGTCTTGCCCCAAAAATGGGATCTCTAATCTTATATCTATTCTTGAGGTACTCTATATCGGGAAATAATATTTTTTTGGATGAATTGGGCTACCTTAGCAGACGTGATGGCCGCATAAGACTGAGCTTCTACCCACTTGGTGAAATAATCTATGGCTAGCAAGATGAACTCGTGACCATTAGATGCTTTAGGGTTAACCTTTCAAATGATGTTGATGCCCCAAGTGGAGAATAGCCAAGGTGAACTGAGTGAATGCAACTCTGTTGGCAGGATGTGCGTGACGTTAGCAAATATCTGACACTTGTGGCATTTCTTGACAAAGTCCACACAATCTACTTCCATTGTGTTTCAGTAGTATCCCAGCCTGAGAATCTTATTGGATAACATCTTCGCATTCATGTGGGGTCCACAAAGACCTTGATGAATTTCCTCCATGATGCTTGTAGCTTATTCTTCATCCACACACAACAACTGTATTTCGTCATAGGATCTCTAGTATAATAGATCCTCTTGAAGAATAAACTGGGTGGCATATCTTCTTAGACACTTCTTTTCTCTGTCAGTTGCTTCAACCGATTATATCCTTTCCTTAATGAATCCACTATATGAGTGAACCAAGACCGACCATCCATAGTGAGAGAATTCACCGAATTCTGATAAATGGGCCTGCTTCTTTGTTTTACCAAGAAGGGTCGGACCTTAGCCATAGGGCAATATTCTACCATGGAAGCCAAGATTACAACGGCATCAACAAACCTGTTGTTATCCCTGTGGAAGTATTCAAACGAAATCTTTTAAGGTGTTCATTCACCTCTTCCTGATGTTCTTGATATGGCTTTAGCTTCTCATCTCTAGTTTTCCACTTTCCCTATGTCGGACAGATGACAATGGATGAATCGCTGCAAACCTTGATTCTTTTCACCCCAATGGTTAAAGTAGTTTCGAACCCTAAAGCATAAGCTTTATATTTGGAAAATTTGTTGGTATAGGGGAAGTCGAGGTGAAATGATGAAGGTAAATAAAGACCGTCAGGAGTGACAAACAATATTCTTGCACCACATCCCTTCTGATTAGCTACTCTATCAAAGAATAACTGCCATTTGTTAACTATGTCTTCTTCATCTATTGTAGCAATTCCTTCATCGAAAAAGGCATCATCCAAAGATCTTCCATCTTCTATGGGGTGAGCAGCCAAATGATCAGCTATGGCCTGGCACTTGATAGATTTCAGAGTAACATAGGTGATGTCGAACTTTGATAGCAAAAGTAACCAGTAGGCCATCCTTCCTATTAAGGCCAGTTTCTCAAAGAGATATTTGATGGGATCCATCTTTGAGATCAAGTGCATTGGATAGGAAAACATGTGGTGTTGTAACCTTTTAGTTGCCCAAATCAACGCAACACAAATTCTTACCAAAGATGCATACCAGGTCTCATATTCTAGAAACTTTTTTTTGAGGTAATATATGGCATGCTCTACCCCCTTTTCTGTCTCCTTTTGTGTTAACAAAGAGCCCATAGAGTATTCTCCCATGGACAGATACAACAAAAATGGTTCTCCTTCCACTGATGGTGTCAATACTGGCGGGTTTATGAGGTATCCCTTGATCATGTCAAAAGCTTGTTGACTTTGGTCATTCCATTCCGTTGGCTGATCCTTCTTTAACAACTTAAAAATTGGTTCACAGATTGTAGTCAACTGAGCTATGAATCTGCTAATATATTGGATGTGACCAAGAAATCCTCGTATTTGCTTCTCAGTCTGAGGTGTGGGCATTTCCTGAATCGCATTGATCTTGATAGGATCGACTTCAATGCCTCTTTCACTCACCAAGAAGCCTAATAAATTTCCCACCATTGCCTCGAATACACACTTTTAAGGGTTCAACTTTAGCTGATACTTCTTGATTCTTTCAAAGACTATGCCCCTACCAATCTTTTGACTTTACTATCATGTCGTCCACATAGACTTCCACATCTTTGTTCACCATGCCATGCAATATGGCCATGACTGCTCTTTGATAAGTTATCCCAGCATTCTTTAGTCCAAAAGGAATCACCTTTTAACAATAGGTTCCCCACAGAGTGGTGAAGGCTATTTTCCCACAATCCTCTAGGCATGCTTATTTAGTTGTATCCCGAGAATCCATCCATAAATGATAACAAAGCGTGCCCCACCATATTATCTACCAATACGTCAATGTGAGGTAATGGGAAGTCATCTTTAGGGCTTACTTTGTTAAGATCTTAGAAATCTATGCACATTCGTACCTTTCCATCTTTCTTCGGTACTGGTACACTATTGGCCAACCATTGGGGGTAGTTCACCACCTGTAGGAAGCCTGCATTCCATTACCTCATAACTTCTTCTTTGATCTTCTCACTCCATTCTAGCCACATTCTTCGAAGCTTCTATTTTACCGACTTTATCCCAGGGTAAGTCGGTAATCGATGCTGCACGATGTTGGGGTCGATACCAGGCATAGCCTCGTAAGACCAAGCAAAGACCTCGATGAATTCCTTCAGAAGACTAATCCTCTGTTCTGCTTCATCGTCATCAAGGGTAGTGCCAATTTTTACCTCTTGAAGGTATTGGTTGGTTCCTAGATTAATTACCCAAGTATCCTCGCGGATGGGTTGGGCTTTCTTTATTTTGTATTGTTTTATTAATTCTTGATATTTATTAGATCATCATCGAAAAAAGGAGGCAAGTCATACTCGGAATCAAAAATTTCATTTATGAAAGAAGGAGTAACAGACTTGACATACAAGGACTCTGGGTTTTTCTCAAGAGGGGAGATTGACACAGAATCACAATCAACAGATTCAACTACAGAGTCGATAATTGGCTTGATGCTTTCACCAGGGGTAATCAAGCTAGTTGACCCAAAAGCAAGTGCAAACTTAAAGTTTTCTCTAATGCTTGTCCAGTTCAGGAGTGGTTCAATGGCTTGATGGATGAGGAGGTGTAGTAAAGGGCCTTCTTCTGCTTCTGAGAAAGTTGCTGCTATTTCTTCAGTGGTGCAATAGTCCTTCTAGATAGGTGCCCGCTTCTTCATGAATACCAACTGGTCAATCTCATACTCTCATAAGCTAAACTTTTTGAGGGGTGAAGATTGGTGGAGACTGCTCAATCCCTTTTTATGAAGTCTATATTTTCGAGCTTGCTGAGGGATGCCATCCCATTGCCTCAATCACATCTTTGACCACCTTCATGAGCCTTCCCTTTGCAATTGGTTCGGTCATAGTACATACAAACCATCATCCTTTGTGTTCTCCTCTGTTTTGCATATGTGCTTCTTCCTCCCAAAAGGATTGGGCTTAAGCTCATATAACTCTCGGGCTCTTGGCTCTTGTAGGAGGGAGCAAATGAAGCCTTTCACATCAAGGGAAAGTGGTAAACCCCAGGTGAGTCTTATCTTCTTTTTCCACTCTCTTTTCAAGAGGCTTCAAGGACTTGGCAATTCCTTAGATTGGATTAGTGCCATGGGGTTGCCCTAGGAGAACCCATCTTCAATCACTGCAACCTCCACTATCCCAGCAATGCAGCTGTCTTGATTACTCTCATTAATTAGCATTTGCTATTGTTCTGCTTCATGAGTTACCCAGTCGAACTTGTCTTGGAAGAATACCTTAAATCTTAGTTGCATCTTGGTGGCGGTTTCATCAAACCATGGTTCCACATTTCTGTAAAAAGGGAAATCCTCTCCTTTCACGAAGTACCCATTGAGGGTAGGGTAGTAAGTGAAGGAGATCTTCCTAGTCATCCTCAGCACTTTTTTCCTTTTAATGGTTGGGGGATTGTATCCAGGACCAATTTTTCCTTTGTTCACTGCCAAACTAGGCTGCTTTGGAACTCCTTAATGATATTTTCCTAGTCCCATACCAGGAAAATACCGTATATTCCTCATCATTTGATTCACTGGTGGGCTTCAGTTGGCTTCATAGTTAGCTGGGATTTCCTCTTTTGGAGCTTCTTTGATAATGGCTTCACATGTGGTGTCTAATTCAAAACCACTCAGTTGCACCGCCTGGTCTTGTTCTTCCCCATTTTCAATGTTGGCCATAGTGTTAACCACTTCAGGATCTCCGGCTACTATGACCACCTTTCCCTCATGAATGAACTTCATTTTTTGGTAAAGACTAGAGGATACTGCCTTTACGGGATATAGCCAAGGCCTCCCTAAGAGCATGTTAAAAGCTTTTGGTATATCAATGACTTGGAAATCAACATTAAACTTCATCGAGCCAATCTTTATAGCAAGGGTGATGATGCCAAGAATCTTCCTCTTGGTATTATCATATACCCTTATGGTTTGGGTGGTCAGCTTCATTTCCTCCAAGTTGATGTCAATACTCTTTGTTGATCTCAACGATAGCACATTTAAAGTGGACCCATGATCAACAAGAACCTGGGGAACCACTTTGTCAAGGCATTCAACAATAATGTGGAGACCACGATTGTGTTGGGTTTCCTTAGGGAGCTCGAATCTGAGAACAACAGGGACTGGTCTGGATATGTTGCTCCTACTATATGTGCCAAGGGTGTTAGATTTATCTTGATCGGCACCTGTACATTAGTAAGAGACTTCAAGACTGCTTCATGGTGCGAAGGGGATGCCATCAACAATCCCCAAATGGAGATATTAGCGTGGGACTTCTTGAGTTGAGCCAAGACTAGGTTCTCTGGTTCTTTTTTCAAGCTATTGGTTCCGGCCTCATGGGTCCCTGACTATTCCAATGCTAGAACCTTGCCCTTGTAGTCTTTCCCACTTTTAGTTTCCATCATGTTGATTGGTTTCTTCACTATAATCTCCATGGGATAACTATCTTCATCATCAATATTGGTTAGGGTGATTATCCCTACTATGGTGTCATCCTCTTCTTTTGATTCTCCTTCCCTGCTTGGGGCGGGAAGTCGAGGCCCTCCATAAATATCCATAGCCCGGCTCACAGTTTTGTGACTGCATTAGAGAGCTATTGGAATACAGTGTCTACTGCCTTTGCAATTGTCTCATCTAGTGCTATTTCATCTAGATCATCCAATTGCTCCCGGTAGTAAATATCACTAATGGTTACTTCTCCCAACATTTTGTCAATTTCTTATATCCTTTCCTACAACTTTAATGCAGTGGTGTATACTTCACACAACTTTTGTTCCGGCTCGACTAGGGAATCTGGTTCATCCAAATAAACATGTAATGGCTCTCTAGATCCTTCATCACTGTTTGATTCTGAAGTGGAATCATCTCCTTCTATGCAAAGGGAAGGGTAAATGCCACCTGTTGGATCAACCATCAAATCATCACCACCAATAGCATAAATTGGAAAACATTTGGATGTTCTAATGAATAGTATTTTGACTCATCATCATCATCAATGTATCCAGGCCCTAGGTAGTCATCCCAGTCTGGATACTCATCATCTTCCTGAGACTCGAAGTCATCTCCATTATTCTCATCCTCATCCTCATCGTCCTCGTCATCATCCTTAGTGTCACTTCTTATGTGGATTAAAGAAGTGTATTCCTTGATCAGCTCCCCTATGGCCAAGTGGTTACCGCTCTGAGAAGATCAGCTATCATCTCTTTAATTAATTTTAGATTGTCTTATGAAGTTACAGTAGGCTGAATTAAAGAAGTAGGATCACTTTCCTATTCTTCTCCTAGAGCATTCATATATTCTATTGATGAGGTCATCTTCAAGGAATCTGGTAGCATATCCTTCCATTCGTACCCATCCATCCATCCTTCTCTTGGGTTATACACCAAACCTTGAGAATGGGATTGATATGAGGTTGATGAGGGATAAGAAGCGAGATGGTATGAAGATGATGCAATGTGGGAAGTAGGATATGAAGATTGGGGGTGATAGGATGAGGAAGTTCCTTCACTTCAATGGTGGGGGGACGACTGATGATCTTGTGGAGGCTGATAATATGGTGGAGGTTGATAATATGGTGGGGGTTGGTAATGTGGTGCGGTGGATTCTTCTGATGAGGAAGGATGAATGGGGGGCATCCGATCTTCTGACTCTTCCTCTGATGATTCACTTCTTCTGGGGGTTCTTATGGCTCCAGCCCTTTGACTCATGACTCTCCTGTAAGCACGGGCATTCATATGATTCTTTCGAGCTCTAGATACAATGAGTTGAGTAGGGTCACTCTCTGTGTCTTCTTCCTCCAGATTGTTCACATGATTAGGGAGTGGATTGGTGTTGATATTGGGAGACTGCTTGATCTTGACCTCAATGGTTCCATTGTCAACCAGGTCTTGAATTACATGCTGTAAAACCAAACATCTTTCAGTATTGTGCCCCTTCTTAGTGGGGTAGGCACAAATTCATGATCCCTATACCAAGCTAGAGGAGGGTTACTAATCACTCTTGGAGCCATTGTCCCTAGCAATCCTTGCTTCTTTAACTTTTTATATACTATCATTATAGGCATTCCCAAATCAGAAAACAACCTTCTTGGGTGAGGGGCCTTTTGGTCGGGTGCATCTGCTTATATTATGAAGGGCTGTGAAGAAGTGGCTGGTGAGACTGAATATTGTGGACCCTTTCCCCATTCTACTCAGGTGTTCTTGCTTGCATCTTAATAGGATCCTTGATACTGGGCCTCTCTCAAATTTTTTTCTCCATTCGTGTTCTGGTGGCTGTCAAGGTATCAAAAGTTTGGAAATGTTGATAGTAATGAACATTATAATAGGGCTTTGATAGGTTTTCTATCAAGATATCTACCTACTCTACTTCTAAAGGCCTATCTACCATCTTGGAGGCCTTGTCTCTGAATCTCATCAGGAAGGCGGTGAATCCTTCTTTAGGCTACTGGCTCAAAGTCTCAAGCTCCTGACGTTTCACATCCAACTCAGTATTATAAGAGTACTGCTTAGTGAAGGCTTTCACTATTGTCGCCCAATTCTGAGTCTGTGACGACTCCAACTGTGTGAGCCACCTTAGTTCTAGCCTTGATAGGGTTAACATAAAGGCCTGCCCCATTTGGTTATCTGCAAGCTGCCACTACTTGGTGATGCTCAGGAAGACTTTGAGATGAGCCATGGGGTCCCCTAACCCATCAAACCTGTCGGTCTACCACTTGAATTTTTTCCTCATAATCCACTGCTAGCCTTCTGAGCCTTTTCCCGCTCGAATCATGTTCTCTAACTTCTCTAACTACAATCTGAGTTTCCTTTCTTTCTTCATTTCTGGAGGCTGAAAGAGGACATGTGTTGAAAATTCCTCTTCTTCATCTTCGATCACTACCCTAGGAGGAGGGACCCTGGAATAGGCCCCTCGTTGACCATTCAGACAGGTAGGTGAAGGTCCTCTCTAACCAGCTGGTCAGACATGCTCTGGTTCTCTTGAGTCAATTCTGGAAGAATTCCCACGATGACCTCTAGCTCCATTCTGGTCTACATCTCCTATTGCTGGTGCCGGCTTATTCCTAGGATCAGCTCTGGGAGGGTTCTGAAGTGTATGCAAAATCTAAGCTATCCCTCTTTTGACTTCAGTCATTTTTGTCTGCAAGGTCTCCACGATATGGACCTAGGCCTGTTTGGGTGTATCCATGTTGGGTGGATCCATGCTTATGAGCTGTAATCACTTGGTAGTAGACAATCTCAAAGAGATGACGGAGGTGATTCTAGACTTAGGCGAGTCAACCGATTACCCTGACGCATCCAAAGGGACCATAGAGAATTCTTGAGGAGTGAAATTGTGCCTGAACCAAAAGTGGTTAACTTTAGGATTATTGAATTCCCAACCCCTTGTTCACACATTCACTAAATTAACAACCTTTGATTAATCCAAATTTAGTCTGCTTAATGATAGGGGTGGATAGGGTTTGATGCCCCTGGTCCACCCAAAGTTATAAGCGGGAAGTTAATACAAATGGTTTGTTGAGAATATTCCTATAAGACATTCCATGTAATAAAGTCATGCTTTCCTTACCCTTTTCCCACTCAATGCCCTTCCTCTTGATTTTTCTCGGGACTTCTCGGGACTTGACGTGACTGCTACGGGATTGCCCCTGAGTCATGTGACTGGACTTTTTCCTTAAGGAGGAGGGACACCTTTTATCCAAAACCCACTTAGGAAAATAATTCTTTATGATGGAAATATAATATAGGAATATTCCTTTTCAAGACTGCAAACAAGTCCTACAATTAGCTTGTGGCGCTCTTAGCTTCTTCATCTATTTTCTACATGATGCAAGCATACGATGGATGCAATAGGACCGAAAAGGCTTCCTTGACAAGATCTATATATGCAAGTTACGTGATCCTTCTGATATACCTGCAGGTACGAGATTAAGGGGGTGACTTCCTTGCCCACTACTTGTGACTACACACGTGAGTGATTGTGTGTAAAAGTGTAATGTAGGGTAACCATCATTCGATCTCAAAATGCCATAAAGTGCACGGACCTCCCCGAGGGTGCTGGCACAATTATAAAATCCTCACTATTTGATAATACCTTCGATTCTTGTACAGGAAGTGGGTATCATTTTCTCTCAGAGTACTCTCCATGATATGTGCTGACCACCCCGAGGGTGCGGGCATGATAGGGAGTCCCTCACCAAATGATTTCACTTTGAGCATAATGCATGATGCGATTAGTGAATACAATTACAAACATGGGGTTAGCCAAACACATTTTCAAAAAAATGTGATGGAAAATGTTCTTGCATTTAAAGGTAGCATCTAGTATCGAAAGCTTGACATTTATCCCCAGTAAAGGCACCACTGTGAGGGTAGTGGCCAGAGATGAACTAAGTTGTCTCTCTTCCCCTGGGGGGAAAAGGACTTACATCCTGACCTCTCTCCTCTCTCCTTCTCTTTCATGTGAGGGGAGGGGTTCGTGTCGTGTGTGCTTTGCTTGTGGGCCCTGCACCACCATATCACCGCTTAGAGATACGTGGAGGCCTATTTCGCAAGAATGTAAAATTTATCATTTGAGATGGCTGTTTGATGATGGTCCAATACAGGGATCCGGATCATACAAATGGGGTTTGGACTTGCCACCTAGGGTTATGGGCCTAGGACTCGGGGGTGGGCTTGATTCCTAAGAAAAGGGCCTGAAATTTAGTCTGGCCCAGATATTTAGGGTAAGTGTCAGATTACAAAATTGGGAAGGTGTTAGGTACCCAATCTGTCCGGTTCAACTGGTGTTCCTACTAGATGCTTGAGAACGAACATTTTCCACAATTATTACTATTCCATATGCATGGCAAAGTTATGACACATATATACATTAATTGAATTTAAACTACTATATACACTAAAACAAGGTATATATAAAGTCTACATGATAATAATTGGGTTGAGAAATTATACCAGAACTTAACCCCTGTTTCAGGTCAAGAGGGGTGGGCCCCTGACTAGTATTGGTTCTGACTGTCTTTCATGTTCTCCTGGCTTAGGGGAAGATGGTCTTGACCTCCACCTTCCTTTCTTGGGAGATGCTGATTGTGATGGTATGCGGATAAAGTTTCGGCTAGGAATGGTTACTTTCGAATTTGGATTCGGGTAGAGTTTTGGTTAGGGAAGGCTATTTCCTGATTTGGATTCAGACAGAGCTTCAGCTAGGGAAGGCTTTTTCCAAATTTGGATTTGGACAGAGCTTCATCTAGGGAAGGCAATTTTTGGATTTGGATTCGGACAGAGCTTCGGCTAGGGAAGGCTATTTCTGAGTTTGGATTCAGACAAAGCTTCGGCTAAGGAAGGGTATTTCTGGTCTTGGGATGAGGTGGAACTCTGGTAGAGCTTCCACTAGGGATAGGCTAGGGGAGGGTTAGGCTGAGGTGGCACACCAATAGAGCTTCCGCTGGGAGTGACTATTTATAGAAAGATTTTGGGGGCATTCGGATAGGGCTTCTACCAAGAACAGCTATTTCTGAAAAGAAACGGGCTGACCTAAAACTGGATTGAAGAACTCCAAAGTCTTGAAGAATACTTTGAAGATCCGAACAAAATTTTAGATCTTGACAAAGATCTCTTTGTAGACAGGAAGAAACTCAAAGGGGGGGTTTCTATCTCAAGAATGCTCAAGAACACTCAAAAACACTCAAGAACACTCAAGGGAGGAGGCTCAAGAACATATTGTTTTTGGCTAAAGATTGGTTCTAACTAAGAACTTTGATTGAAGATCTTCAAGATCCCAAAGAACACTTTGAAGATCTGAATGAGATTTTAGATCTTGACGAAGATCGCTGCGAAGATCAAAAGAATATCAAGAGGGGGAGCAGAGTAAAATTTCTCTACAAGGAGTGAGGTGGGATTCTAGTTTGCCAAATCTATAGTTTTTTCTGGCCAATAAGAGAGGGGGAACCTCTTTATCCAATGAACAAAAGGGGGGTCTTGCCTAAAGTGAGGGGGTAGGGCTTTTGTCTAATGGGTAAAAGAGGGGTTTAAAGGCAAAATGGGTGGGGAGGGCTTTTGTCCATTGGGTAAGGAGGGGTGTTGTTTGGGAGAGAGAGACACTAGCAAAAAAAAGGGCTTTTTTAGCTTTGAGTGGGTGAAAGGGGGATTTCTTCACCCACTGGGTTAGGGGAACACCAATCCTGGCCATTGACTGCGACACACAAGGTTGGGTTAAAATGTATTGGGCATGCGGGCAATGTGCACAGTGTGTGTAGGTAATGGTGTGTAGTTGGGCATAGGCTAGGCACAAGGGTGTGTGGGGAGGTTGGTATGGGTGTTCAAGAAATGTGCACAGTGTGTGCGGGTAATGGTGTGTAGCTGGGCACAAGCTAGGCACAAGGGTGTGCGGAAAGGTTGGGCATGGGTGTACAGGCAATGTGCACAGTGTGTGCGAGGAGGTTGGCATGGGTGTGCGGGCAATGTGCACAGTGTGTGACGGTAATGGTGTGTAGTTGGGCACAGGCTAGGCACAGGGTGTGCGGGGAAGTTGGCATAGGTGTGCAGGCAATGTGCATAGTATGTGCGGGGAGGTTGGCATGGGTGTGCGCGACGCTATAGTAGGGGCACGCCAGCGTGCTATGGGGGCATGCAGGCCATAAGACGGGGGCACGTAGGCCGGGAGGCAGGGCCTCACGGGCAGGAAGAGGGGACGCATAGGCCATCCTACTAGGGCATGCTGCATATGATGGGGGTGCGTAGGCTAGGCTAGCTTGGCTGGCTTGGCTTGGCTGGCTGGCTGGCTGGTCGGTGTGCACGACATGCGCACGAAAAAAATGTGATATTTTAGGGAAGATTACGGGCAGTTCGAGGGTCCAATTTGGGCATTCTATATATCATCAGAATCGTATTTTCGAGTACTATCCATCTGTTTGGTCATCATAACCGGATTCCTTCGTATATGAAAATTCAAAATTGGACCCTCTTCCTTCCCACGTGGGGTTTTCCAGGGATTCAGGTTCGAGAGTGTTTTTAGGTTACTTGGGTAGGTAGGGGACAAATTTTAGTGTGTTTAGGGTCGGTAGGGGATATTTCTAGGTTTCCAACGGGACTGTCCGTGTGCGCGGTATACATGCGAGAACGTGTATTTTTTTGGAGATGGTTACAAGAGATCCATCAGTCCAATTTTAACGTGTCATATATTGTCAGAATCGTGTTTCTGAGCACTATCCAACTGTATGGTCATTTTGGTTAGATTCCATTAGATATAAAAAGTTAAAATTAGACCTTCCTCTTTCCCGCACAGGGATTTCCAGGGTTTTGGGAAGAGGAATGTTTCCATCAACATCTCTGTTGATCGAAAGCCAAAAGTTACGTCCAAGATCCATATTTCATTATAGCCAGAGGAGGGTGACAAAATTGGGTGTCTATAGGTAACTATTTCCAGGAGCATTCCTTACTCACCTAAAACTCTGAGAAAACCCATACGAGAGAAAAGAAGGGTCCAATTATTTCATATATGAAGGAATCCAGTCAAAGTGACTATATAGATGCATAGTATTCAGAATTATGATTCCAACGATATATGGTACAAAAAAATCGGACCATCGAATCTTCCGTAATCACTCCCGAAAGTTATACCTTGAATGCCCAAACCCCGCCCATGCGAGCCCCCATGCCTTGCCTTGAGTGCCCAAACTTGACCCATGTGAACCCTATGTACACTCGATTAAGCCTCGCATGCACCCAACCAAGCCCCACATACACTCGGTCAACCCCTGCTTGTACCCGACTAAGCCCCATACATACCTGACCAAGTTTCAGCACCCATATCTGAGTTCCAGCACCCATACCTGAGCCCCAGCACCCCTACTAGAGCTTAGTGCCCCTATTACAGCTCCGGCACCTCGCTGGACCTCCAGCACCTCTGTTGAACCTCCTGTACCCCTACCGAAACCTTCAACATTCCCGTCGATGATCGAAATCCCTCTTCCAGCGACCGATTTAAAGAAGGAATTTCCTCTTCATCCACCTATTATGAGGGTAACGGCCAGAGATGGATCCCCATCCTCTCTCCTCTCTCCTCTCTCCTTCTCTTCATCTTCATGGTGAGGGGGAGGGGGTTCGAGTCATGTGTGCTTCACTTGTGGGCCCCATACCATCGTATCGCCGCTTGGAGATACGTGGAGGCCTATTTCGTAAGAGTGTAAAATTCATCCTTTGAGATAGGGGTCTTGATGATGGTCCAATTCGGGGATTGGGATCATACAAATGGGGTTTCGAGTCACCACCTAGGGTTATGGGCCTAGGACTCGGGGGTTGGCCCGATTCCTAAGAAAAAGGCCTAAAATTTGGTCTAGTCTAGAGATTTAGGTTAAGTGTCAGGTTATAGAGTTGGGAAGGTGTTAAGCACCCAATCTGCCTAGTTCAATTGGTCTTCTTGTTAGATGCTTGGAAATGAACATTTTCCATAATTATTACTATTCCACATGTATGGCAAAGTTATCACACATATATACATTAATTAAATTCAAACTATTATATACACTAAAACAAGGCTTATTAGATATCTATTTATGCTTTTTACCAAAAAGAAAAAAAAAAGATATCTATTTATGCTTAAATGAGGATAGAGATTATACTTGAATTTGACCACTGTTTCGAGTCAAGAGGGGTGGGCCCCTGATTGGTACTAGCTTAGACTGTCTTTCATATTCTCCCGGCCCAGGGGAAGATGGTCTTGACCTCCAACTTCCTTGCTTGAGAGATCCTGATTGTGATGGTATCCGGACAAAGTTTTGGCTAGGAATGGTCACTTTTGGATTTGGATTCGGACAGAGTTTCAGCTAGGGAAGGCTATTACTAGGCTTGGGATGAGGTGGAACTCTGGTAGAGCTTCCACTGGGGATAGGCTAAGGGAGGGCTAGGCTAAGGCGGCACTTCAGTAGAGCTTCCGCTGGGAATGGCTATTTCTAAAAATATTCTAAGGACACTCGGATAGAGGTTTAGCTAAGAAAAGCTATTTTTAGGCTTGGGATGAGGTGGTACTCTGACAGAGCTTCCATTGGGAATGGCTATTTCTAAAAATATTCTAGAGACATTCGGACAGAGGTTCGGTTAGGAAAGGCTATTTTTGAAAAGAAACGGGCTGACCTAAAAATATGTTGAAGAACTCCAAAGTCTTGAAGAACACATTGAAGATCCGAATAGAGTTTCAGATCTTAACAAAGATCTCTTCACAGACCCGACGAACCTCAAAAAGGTGGGATTTCTATCTCAAGAACGCTCAAGGACACTCAAGAACACTCAAGAACACTCAAGGGAGGTGGCTCAAGAACATACTATTTTTGGCTAAAAACTGGATCTAACTAAGAATTTGGATTGAAGATCTTCAAGATCCCGAAGAACACTTCAAAGATCCAAATGAGTTTTCGAATCTTGACGAAGATTGCTCTAAAGAGTAGAAGAAAATCAAGAGGAGGAAGGGAAGGAAAATTTCACTCTGAAAGGGGATTCAGGTGTCTATTGGTGTGTTTTTTCTAAGGGAGGAGGTATTTATAGTTTTTTTCAACTAAATAGGAGAGGGGGGAATCCCTTTATCCAGTAGACGAAAGGGGAGCTCTTGCCTAAAGTGAAGAGATAGGTTTTTTGTTCTATGGGTAAAGGGGGGGTTGAAGGAAAAAATGGGTGGGGAGGGCTTTTGTCCAGTGAGTAAAAGGGGATTTTCCGAAAAATGGGAGGAGAGAACAATTTTAGCTTGGAAAAAGGTGATTTTTTGAAAAACGGGAGGAAAGAGAGTTTAGCCAGAAAAATGTGATTTTCAGAAAAGCGGGAGGAGAGAGAAATTTTTGTCAGAAAAGGTAATTTTTGAAAAAGCAGGAGGAGAGAGAAGGTTTAGCCAAAAAATGTAGTTTTCAGAAGAGCGGGAAGAGAGAGAAAGTCTTGTCAAAAAATATGGTTTTCAGAAAAGTGGGAGAGAGAAGGTTTTATCGAAAAGGTAGTGTTTAGAAAAGCAAGAGGAGAGAAATTTTTGCCAAAAAAGGCAGTTTTCAGAAAAGAGGGAGGAGAGAGAAGGTTTTGCCAGAAAAGGTAGATTTTAGAAAAGCGGGAGGAGAGAGAAGGTTTTGCCAGAAAAGGTAGATTTTAGAAAAGGGGGAGGAGAGAGAAGGTTTTGCCAGAAAAGGTAATTTTTGGAAAAGTGGGAGGAGAGAGAAAGTTTTTCCAGAAAAGGTAGTGTTTAGAAAAGTGGGAGGAGAGAAAGTTTAGGCAGGGCCATATGAGCACGTCATGCTGCAGGGCCGCACCCAGTGTGCGGCAGAGCTGTGTTGGCTGGCTTAACTGGGCTGGCTGGCTGGCTTAGCTGGCTAGTGTGCGCGACATGCACACTGAAAAAATGTGATTTTCCAGGAAGGTTGCGGGAGATCCATCCGTCCGATTTTGGCATACCATATATCATTGGAATCGTATTTTCGAGCACTATCCATCTGTACAACATCTTGACTGGATTCCTTCATATATAAAAAGCCAAAATTGGACCCCTTCCCTCCCGCTTGGGGATTTCTAGGGTTTAAGACCCAAAAGTGTTTTGGGGTTATCTGGGTAGGTAGGAGATGAATTTCAGGATGTTTGGGTTAGGTGAGTGATTTTTCCAGGTTTCCAGTGGGACTGTCTGTGTGCGTGGCATATGTGCGGGAAGGTATGATTTTCTAGGGATGATTACCAGAGATCCATCGGCTCGATTTTGACGTATCATATATCTTCAGAATCGTGTTTCTAGGCACTATTTATCTATATGGTCATCTTGACCAGATTCCTTCATATATGAAAAGTCAAAACTAGACCTTTCTCTCTCTTGTATAGGAATTTCTAGGGTTTTGGGTAGGGGAATGTTTCCATCAGCACCTCTGTTAGTCGGAAGTCAGAAGTCGCGTCCAAGATCCATATTTCATCAAAGCGAGAGGGAGGGTGACAAAATTGGGTGTCTACAGAATGCCCCTCTTTGGCCAAGGCCTATGCCAAAGGCCGAAGGGCAAAGAAAAGAATGACCACATTTTGTCACCTGGAGCATATACTACTGTCATCTTGCTCAGTTATGATAGAGTTGAAAAAATACAACAGATAATATCTCTAAAGTTTTAAGACTTACCTGGGCTGCCAATTGGGGAAAAGGAATTCGCTACTCTTCCAATCTTGCAAAAAAAGTTACTACTTTGATCCTGATTCTTCCTTAGCTGGGCTTCGCATGTGCCAGTTCAGGGAATATGGTCTCTAGGCTGGGTCTTTCAAGCCAATCTGGACTATCGGGGACCAATGGTTATGAGAGAGGAATTTGCTACTCTTTCAATCTAGTAACAAATAAAAAAAAATTGTTTGATGCTTGGATTTTCCTTAGCTGGGGCTTCACATGTACCAGTTCAGGGATTTGATCTATAAGATCGGGCCACTTGGATCCGACTCAAAGAATAAGGGCCTCCTGGGGCGGGTTAACAACATTAGGCCACCTGAGGCCGATAAAAGTGATTCGGTTTCATGGGGCCGAGTAAATGCAATCGGGCCACTTGGGGCTGGGTCAATGAGATCGGGTCGTCTATGGCTGAGTAAATGCAATTTGGCCACCTGAGGCAGGGTCAATGAAATTGAGCCGCCAGGGGTCGAGTAAATGTAATTGGGCCTCCTGGGGTCCGAAAAATTATGTCTTCTCTTGATTTTTCATTGATTCTTGATTTTTGGTTTAGAATTTGATTCTTGATGTTGATTTGGAATCTTTTGATTCTTGATGCTTGATCTGGAATCTAAAAAAAATTATTTTTTTATTTTTTATTTCTTTTTATTTATTTATTTATTTATTGAATAAAATGGGCCCCCTTCCCTGTTCATTCTTCATTCTAACTTTTCTGAGTGAAGTGACTTCCTAGAACCCTCTGGTTTTTCTTGAAGTTTTTTCTCTTGTCCTTGGTGTTCTTCATTTTTCTCTGGGAGTTCTTGAAGATATTCATCTTATTCTTGAGGGAGGAGCTATTTGGAGAATTTGAAATTCTCGTGGGCTTTTGTGCAAATTGGGAAACTTTCTAAGGCTTTTTGTAATTTCTAAAAGTTTTAGGGGCTTTTTACAATTTCTAAAAATATGGCTAAAAGGAGGAAAAAGAAGACTCTGGGAGAGGTTCAGCTCGAGAGTTGCAGCAGTCTTTCCCATAGGGATGAGGGCCGGGTCGATTGGTATTCTGGGCAAACCCTTCATGACAAACGGAATCACATCTACAACTCCATATGGGGTTCCTGGTAAGTCTTTACATTTCATTCCTTATTTTGATCATCTTTTATTCTTGTTTTATATTGTTTTTGCTCTTTGCTGCTTCTTTTCTTTTATTATTTATTTATTATTTCCATTAGAATGAGGGGAAGGAACCGCCTACCTTGTCCTCCTATAACCACCTAAACATGGTTCAATCCTGGCATAGGATGCTCCCTCGCAGGGTGAAGAAGATGGTTGATGATACCTATCTGTGCCAACTGGCCCTTGTAGAGACCCGAAAGTTTAATCCGGCATTGGTGGGGGCCCTGATGGAGTGATGGTGGCCGAGTACTCACATTTTCCACCTTCCTATTGGTGAGATCACCATTACGCCTATGTGCTTCTATGCCTTGATGGGCATTCCATTTGGGGGTAGAACCATGACCCCACCCGTAAGATTCTCGACTGTTGGGGAGTTCGTAGATCTTACCGGTATCACTATTCAAGCCAGCCAGACGTGCATTCGCCTAGGGGAGATTAGTGGCCGATGGTGGAAATTTGGCCTGGGGGAGAATACAGGCAACATGTCTCAGATAGCATGTTCCTTCCTATTGTTTGCCGTCAATCAGTGCCTCTTAAGTGACCTCCGAGGGGGAGTAGATATCCACCTGGTGTTCTTCCTCAAAGACCTTTGCACAGTAGATAGCTGGGACTGGGGTGGGGACGCCTATGCATATCTCCTGCAATCCCTGGACTTGCTGTCTTATGGGGTTAAGGCCGTTAAGGGGGCATGCTACATCATCCAGGTAACTTTCCTTCTCATATCTATTTTCTTTCAGTCATTTGGTTTGCACTTCCTTACTTTGATTTCTTGAAACAACCCTAATGTTTTGAGCATCTGGGAACCATAGCCCCTAAACTGAGGGATCCTGAGACATTCTTCTTCCCCCTGGCTGCAAAATGGGGAGATAATTAGGTGGTCTGGGCCCAACACCATCCTCCAAAGACCATCGCTCGTTCTCTTTTGAACGATCTCATTGAGGTATGCCATAACTGATATTGAAATTCTATTCGCCTAATGTTGTACTTACCCTTCTTTGGTTTTGCAGGCTACTTAGAGACCATTCCATGACCTTGTGTTTCTAGATTCCAAGAGAGTCAACTGGGTTCATCAACTGTCTGAGAACCGAGTCCTTTTCCAGGGCCTATGGGGCCATGCTTGGTACGTAGAAGAGAGTAGTACCCAGTGGTCAAACATCGATCCACGTCCTTCTCCCGGTCTTCCTCTACCCACTATACATTGTCGAAAGATTGTCCCTGCAGATGAGATGAAGTACTTGACTAACGGAGTATGGGAGGACTCCTTTCTTGATCCGAATAAGGACTACGGAGTCTTCCTGGAGGAGGAGACAGTGTGCTCCTCTCTCGCTCCCAATGGTCTAGTGGTATGTTGCCCTTTCTTAAGTATTTCCTATAGATTCTTCCTTGTTTTGGTCTTGACTGATGTTCTTTTAGGGGAGAGTGAGACATGTAGATCCTTCTACTGTTCGGTTGCTTGCCAGTACTATCGAGCCTTCATAAGTGGGGCCCTATACCAGTGCCGTCAGGTCTCTCATAGTTGCTAACATCCCTTTTCGTGGCTTCCCTACCTAGACCTATCCCAATGTGGCCAACCCCAGTCTCCCTCATCTTCTGGAGCCGAACACAGATGAAGACGCTTCCCTTGGGCTACCTATTCCTTATGATTATGTGAGTATCTAATCATTTTCCTATTAACTATTGACTTCCTTTGGCTGATATGCTCTTTCTCAGGTGTCCCCAGAGGTCTATGCTGAGATTAGGAGGATGCAATATGGTCTGTGCAAGGTGATAGTTACTAAGGATCGGGAGATTGCCCAACAGGGTGCACTGATTGAGGATCTGACCAAGAGGCTAGAGCAGGTTGGAGTAGCATATGTGGACTCCCCAGTGCTTCATGAAGATGGTTTAGAGTACTATTCTGATGATGGCTTCTGACCCATAAGGATTTGTTCTTGTATTTCCTACAAACACAAACACATGGATATTTTCTTTCTCTTATCTTTTTTCCTCCCCTTGTTTGTTCATTATTTTATTTCAGCATTTCTATGAAAACTTACTTTTGGCACAAACAAAATCTTTCTTCCTTTTTTTTTTGTTTGTTTGCAATGCTAATGCACAATCGATTCCATAACTCAAGTCATAATTAGAATAATCAGGATAACACAAAAATCCAAATACTTCCTTGTTCCATTACCAAGTGAATTACATGAAAAGGGGGACCACTTTCCTACCACATACGGGATAGGTGAATAACAAGATAAGGAGACAATTCTTGAGGTGGGTGAAAGTTCACTAACTCTTTTTGGTCCATCTCCTCGAGCCCGTATTGTCGGCTGATGTACATAGGCAAATAAAGGATGTGTGTCAATCCCATCAGTCTGACATAGTTGCGGCCAGGTGTCTTCATTAGAAAATCTTCTTGTGGCTTCCTTGGGCACCTCCGTGTAATATTCTGCATAGTCCTTTCCTGCAAGTACTTCTTCGAATTGGTGATAAGGTCGAATTCTAGAACTTCTCTTATTCCGGTAACAAAAAACTCTAAGTGGGATTCCCCTTAATGGCATGGTGAGCTTCAATTTCTCGAAGCCAAATCTGAAAAAATAGTAGGACTTCCCAGATAATGATCTAGTCTGAATTTATAGCCATAGCTCATGTCATCAAATCCCTTGGACGTTACTGCAAGAACCGCAGGGATGATGTCACCTCCCTTCTTCAACTATTTTACGACCTCAATCAGAACAAATGGTGCACCATGCCCGAGAGTATGGAGAACATAACGAGCTATCATGCAAAGTAAATAAACATCTAGGGATCATTGCTAATGGATTCCTCCCATTGTATATATTGGATGAAGATCTGAGCCAACTTCAGAATGTCCCATATCTGACAAACTGCTTTAGTTCTTCTTCTTTCCATCCGAAGAAATTCTTAATTTCCTCTAAGCAATCTTTCTTTAAAGAGGTTTGGAACAAACTGTCTATGGGTGGAGAGTATACAAACCCGAAATTCTTCAAGAGTTGGGCAAATCTTTGCTAATCCAAACTGAAATACATGCATGTTGGTATCCCAGTGTTGAGGCACCTGCCGAAGTAATTGGTGATGTTGCTTCACACATTCAACTTGGCCAAGAAATGACACATTCAAGGATTCCAGCAATCCTGGTGCCCTCATATTTATGTCTAAGGTCCATTTCCTCAACGTCTTATCTAAGGAGCCTGTGAATTTTCCTGAAACCAATACAAATAATGAGATATGATTATTTATCAAAGCATTACTAATTTGCTAATGCTTCAAACAAACCTTTACCACTATTACTTCAAGTTGTTCCTTTTTTTTCTTTTGACTTTCACTGATCAAGGGTGGAGAATAAATTGGCCTCGATAAACTGGTGTTGGGTGGCAATTTTCTTTTAGGGGATAGAATCCTAGATAAGAATGGACAGACCATAGGTGAATGACAAATACCTAATGGCCTTCCATGCCAAATGGTGATTCTTAGGGGATGGAATCTTAGGTAAGAAGTGACAGACCAATGGGTGGATGATAGATACCTAATGGCCTTTCATGCCAAATGGCAATTCTTGGGGAACACAAACTGTGACAATCTATTAAGGTACTTTGATTATTAATCAAGGAACCAATTTATTGCCTTAGATGGTTGAGACCGCACTTGCACATGTCAAGTCATCTACGTATCCCTCAAAAGGATTTAGGTCTAATGTAGTTCAGGCTATTCACCCTTTCAAGCATAATATTTCTTGAGTTGATCCATGTTAACCAGTCCAGGTATTTCTTCACCATTGTGGTCTACGAGTTTCACAGCTTTTCCTGGTAGAATTTCTTTGACAGTGAATGGGCCGCTCTAGTTGGGCCTGAGTTTTTCTCTTGGGTCATGAACTGGGGCTCTTTGTTCTCGAAGAACAAGTTCACCCACCTCTATGTGGTGGGACTTCACATTTTTGTTAAAGGCCATGGCCATTCTCAATTGATATTTCTTCAAATTATCTGTGGCTTTCATACGTCTTTCATCAAGAAAGTTGAGCTCATCATGTCTGGACTTCACCCATTCACCTTCAGGTAGCTGACTATCAAGAAGCACCCTTAGGGATGGTACCAAGATTTCCACGGGTAGAACCACCTCAACCCTATACACCAAACAGAAAGGAGTTGACCCAGTCAAAGATCGTACAAAAGTCCAGTATGCCCATAAGGAAAGGAGTAACTTATTAGCCCAATCCTTGTGTGTTTTTGCCATTTTCTGTATGATGACTTTGATATTCTTGTTAGCTGCTTCTACTGCGCTATTGGTTTGTGGCCTGTAAGTGGTAGAGCGATGCCTTCTGATACCGAATTTTGTGCAGATTTTATCGGTCTTGCCCATGAAGTGGGATCCCTGATCTGATATCAATTCTTGAGGTACTCCATATCGGGAAATGATGTTTTCCTAGATGAACTTAGCCACCTTAGTCGATGTGAGGACTGTATAGGACTGAGCTTCTATCCACTTGGTGAAATAATCAATGGCTACCAAGATGAACTCATGGCCGTTGGATGCTTTAGGGTTGACTTTTCCAATGATATCGATGCCCCCAGTGGAGGATGGCCAAGGTGAACTGAGTGATTGAACTCTGTTGGTTGGATATCTATGATGTTAGCAAATATCTAACACTTGTGGCATTTTCTAACAAAGTCCATGTAATTTACTTCTATTGTGTTCCAGTAATATCCTAGCCTAAGGATCTTCTTAGATAACATCTTGGCATTCATGTGGGGTCCATGAAGACCTTGATAAATTTCCTCTATAATAGTTGTAGCTTGTTCCTCATCTACACACAACAACTGTATTCCATCATAGGATCTCTTGTGTAACAGATCCTCTTGGAGAATAAACTAGGTAGCATATCTTCTCAGAAACTTCTTCTCTCTGTTAGTTACTTCAACTGGATATTTCTTTTCCCTGATGAAATCCACTATGTGAGAGAATAGACCGATCATCCACAATGAGAGAGTTCACTGAATTTTGATAAATGGGTCTGCTTCTTTGTTCTACCAAGAATGGTTGGACTCTAGCCATAAGGTTGCACTCTACCATCAATGCCAAGGTTGCAAGGGCATCAGCAAACCTATTCTTATCCCTTTGGAAGTATTTGAACAAATTCTTCTCAAAGTGTTCAATCACCTCTTCCAGATGCTCTTGATATGGCTTCAGCTTCTCATCCCTAGTTTTCCACTTTCCCTGTGTCTGACAGATGACAATGGATGAATCACTGTAAACCTTGATCCTTTTCACCCCAATGATTAAAGTAGTTTCGAGTCCCAAAGCACAAGCTTCATACTCAGCAATAATGTTGGTATATGGGAAGTCAAGGCGGAATGACGAAGGTAAATAAAGACCATCAAGAGTGACAAACAATACTCCTGCACCACATCTCTTTTGATTGGTTTCTCCAAAAAATAGCTACCATTCATTAACTGTATCTTCTTCCTCTACTGCTGTGATTCCTTCATTGGGAAAGGCATCATCCAAGGACCTTCCATCTTCTGTGGGGTGGGTGATCGGCTATAGCTTGCCCCTTGATAGATTTTTGAGTAACATAGGTGATGTCAAACTCTAATAGCAAAAGTAACCAATGGGCCATCCTTCCTGTTAAGGCTGGTTTCTCAAAGAGATATTTGATGGGATCCATCTTTGAGATCAAATGCACCAGATAAGAAACCATGTAGTGTCGTAACCTTATAGTTGCCCAAATCAACGCTACAAAAGTTCTTTCCAAAGATGTGTACCTTGTCTCATATTCCAGAAACTTCTTGCTGAGGTAATATATGGCATGCTCTGCCCCTTTCTGTTTCCTTCTGTGCTAGCAAAGAGCCCATGGAATATCCTCCCACGGACAGGCACAATAGAAGTGGTTCTCCTTACACTAACTTTGTCAATACTGGTGGTTCGTAAGGTACTCTTTAATCTTGTCATAGGCTTGTTGGAATTGGTCATTCCATTCTGTGGGCTGATCCTTCTTTAGCAACTTGAAAATTGGTTCATAGATTGTAGTCAACTAAGCTATGAATCTACTAATATATTAGATGTGAACCAGAAATCCTTGTATTTGCTTCTCAGTCCGAGACATGGGCATTTCCTGAATTGCCTTGATCTTGATAAGGTCAACTTCAATGCCTCTTTCACTCACCAAGAAGCCTAATAACTTTCTCGTCGTTGCCCTGAATACACACTTCTGAGGGTTCAACTTCAGCTGATACTTCTTGATTCTTTAAAAGAATTGCCTTAATGCAGGAACATGCCCTAGCGTTCTTCAGTCATCCACATCTTTGTTCATCATGTAGTGCAATATGGCCATGGCTGCTCTTTGATAGGTTGCCCTGGCGTTCTTCAGTCCATAAGGCATCACCTTGTAACAATAGGTTCCCCATGGAGTGGTGAAGGCTATTTTCTCACGATCCTCTGGGTGCATGCTTATTTGGTTGTATCTCAAGAATCCATCCATAAATGATAATAAAGGATGCCTTGCCGTATTATCCACCAATACATCAATGTGAGGTGGTGGGAAGTCATCTATAGGGCTTACTTTGTTAAGATCTTGGTAGTCTATGCACATTCGTACCTTTCCATCTTTCTTCGGTACTAGTACAATATTGGCCAATAATTGGGGGTACTTCACCACTTGTAAGGAACCTGCATTCTATTGTCTCACAACTTCTTCTTTGATCTTCTCACTCCATTTTGGTCACAATCTTTAGAGCTTCTGTTTTACAGGCTTTGCCCCAGGGTAAATCAGTAATCGATGTTGCCAATGTTGGGTTTGATACCAAGCATATCCTTGTAAGACCAAGCAAAGACCTCGACGGATTCCTTCAGAAGATTAATCATCCGTTCGGCTTCTTCATCATCAAGGGTAATGCCAATTTTTACCTCTCGAAGGCATTGGTTGGTTCCTAGATTAATAACCTGAGTATCCTCATGGATGGGTTGGGATTTCTTTGGTTTGTATTACTTTGTTATTTCTTGATATTTATTAAGATCATCATCAGAAAAAGGAGGCAAGTCATATTCGGAATCAGAAATTTCATTAATGAAAGAGGAGTAACAGATTTGACATACAAGGACTCTGAATTTTTCTCAAGAGGGGAGATTGACACAGAATCACAATCAATAGATTTGACTACAAACTCGATAACTGGCTTCATGCTTTTGCTAGGGGTAATCAGGCTAGTTAATCCAAAAGCATAAGCAAACTTGAAGTTTTCTCCAATACTTGTCCAGTTCAAAAGTGGTTCAGTGGCTTGATGGATGAGGAGTTGTGGCAAAGGGCTTTTTTTGCCTTCTAAGAAAGTTGCCGTTATTTCTATAGTGGTGCAATGGTTGCTCTGGACAGTTGCCTGCTTCTACATAAATACTAGCTGATCAATCTTGTGCTCTCAGAAGCTAAACTTTCTGAGGGGTGAAGATCGATGGAGACTGCTCAATCCTTTTTTTATAAAGTCTATCTTTTCGAGCCTGTTGAAAGATGCCATTCCGATACCTCTGTCACATCTTTGACCACCTTCATGAGCCTTCCCATTGTAATTAGTTCGGGCACAGTACATACAAACCATCATCCTCTGTGCTCTCCTCTGTTTTGCATGCACACTTCTTCCTCTAAAAGGATGGGGCTTGAGCTCATGCAACTCTCGGGCTCTTAGCTCTTGTAGGAGAGAACAAATGAAGCCTTTCAAATCAATGGGAAGCGGCAAACTCCAGGTGAGCCTTATCTTCTTCTCCCATTCTCTCTTCATGTGAACTTGAGGACTAGCTGACTCCTTTGATTGGATCAATGTTGTAGGATCATCAGAGGAAGACCCAGTCTCAATCAGTGTAATTTTTGTTATCCCAGTGATGCAACTGTCTTGGTCACCTTCTTTGACTAGCATTTTCTGTTGTTCCACTTCATGAGTCACCCAATCAAACTTGTCATGGAAGAAAATTTCAAGTCCTGGTTGCAACATGGTGGTGGTTTCATCAAACCATGGCTCCACATTTCCACAAAAAGGGAAATCCTCTCCTTCTTTCACAAAGTATCTATTGAGAGTAGGGTAGTAAGTAACAGAGATCTTCCTAGTCATCCTCAGCACTTTCTGCCCTTTGACAGTTGGAGGAGTGTAGCCGAGACCATTCTTCTCTTTTTTCACTGCCAAACTAGGCTGCTTTAGAACTCCTTGGTGATATTTCCCCAGTCCCATGCCAGGAAAATACTACATGTTCTCCATCATCTGATTCACTGGTGGACTCCAGATGGCTTCATAGTTAGCAGGGATTTTCTCCTTTGGAGCTTCTTTGGCAATGGCTGCACAAGTGGTGTCTATTTCAAAACCACTCAGTTGCACCTTCTAGTCTTGTTCTTCCTCATTTTCAATGTTGGCCAAAGTGTTAACCACTCCAAGATCTCTGGCCACTAAGACCACCTTCCCCTTATGAATGACCTTCATTTTTTTATGGAGACTAGAGGACACCGCCTTCGGAGGATGCAACCAAGGCCTTTCCAAGAGCATGTTAAAAGCTGTCGGTATATCAATGATTTGGAAATCAACATCAAACTTCAGCAGGATTTAATAGCAAGGGTAATAATGTCAAGGATCTTCCTCTTGGTATTACCGTATACCCTTATAGTTCAGGTGGTTGGCCTCATTTCTTCCAAGTTGATGCCGATACTCTTTGCTCAATGGTAGAAAATTCAAAGCAGACCAATTGTCAACAAGAACCTTGGGAACCACTTTGTTAAGGTATTCAACTGTAATGTGGAGAGCCCGATTGTGTTGGGTTTCCCTAGGAAGCTCAGAATTCGAGAACATCAGGGATTGCACCTCATATGTTGCTCCTACTATATGTGTGAGGTGTATCAGATTTATCTCGATCAGCACTTATACATTAGTGAGAGAACTCAAGACTGCTTCACGATGCGAAGGGGATGCCATCAACAATCCCCAAATGGAGATATTTTCCTTGGACTTCTTGAGTTAAGTGAAGACTAGGTTCTCTGGCTCTTTCTTCATGCTACTAGTTCCGACCTCATTAGCTCTTGGCTGCTCTACTGCTAGTGCCTTGCCCTTATAGTCTTTCCCACTTCTAGTTTCCATCACGTTGATTGGTTTTTTCACTATAATCTCGGTATAACTATCTTCATCATCACTGTGGTTAGGGTGATTATCCCCACCATAGAGTCTTCCTCCTTTGACTCTCCTTCCCTGCTTGGGGTGGGAAGTCGAGGTCCTCCACAAATATCCATCACCCTGGCTCGTAGCTTTTTAACTGTATTGGAAAGCTATTGGAATGCAGTGTCTACTACCTCTGCGATTTTATCATCTGGTCCTATTTCCTCCAGATCATCCAATTGCTCCCGGTAGTAAAGATCACTGACGGTTACTTCCCCTAACATTTTGTCAATTTCTTCTACCCTGTCTTGTATCCTCAATGTGTTATAATACACTTTACATAGTTTTTCTTCCAACTCAAGTGTGGAGTATTGTTCGTCCATATAAACTTGTGTCGGCTTTCTAGATTCCCCCTCATTCTTTGAATCTGATGTAGAACCATCTCCCTCCATGTATAGGAAAGGGTAAATGCCACTTGTTGGATTAGCTATTAGGTCATCATTGCCAATGGCATAGACTGAGAAACATGTCGAATGTTCTGGTGAGTAATATTCTGACTCTTCATCATTATCATTGTACCAAGGCCCTTGGTAGTCATCTTAGTCTGGATACCCATCATCCTCTCAAGAATCAGAGTCATCTCCATCCTTCTCATCTTCATTTTCATCGTCATCGTCATCATCCTCTTCTTTGCTGATTTCACTCCCCCTTGATTCTTTATCAGATTCCTCAGGACCATTAAATTCTCTGGCATCCAAACGCTTGTAGTATTCAAAGCGTACGGACCAAAAGATTTCCATAAGATTGGTCCTATCATTACTAGCTCAAAGTTGGACTAGTCCTGACTCATCATCCTTTGTGTCACTCCCTATGTGGATTAAAGAAGTGTATTCTTTGATTTGCTCCCCTATAGCCAATGTGGTTACTGCTCTAAGAAGATTAGCTATAATCTCTTCAATTACCTATGGATTGTCTTCTAAAGTTACAGGAGGCTGAATTAGAGAAGTGGGATCACTCTCTTGGTCTTCCCCTAATGCATTTACTAACCTTGTTGATAAAATTCATCTTTGGGGAATCTAGTAGTAGAAGCATATCCTTCCAATCGTACCCATCCATCCACCCTTCTTTTGGGTTATACACTGAACCTTGAGAATGGGATTGGTATGAGGGTGATGAGGGATATGAAGTGGGATGGTATGAAGATGATGTAATGTGAGAGGTAGGATATGAAGATTGGGGGTGATAGGATGAAGAGGTTCCTCCACTTTGATGGTAGGGGAAAGGTTGATGATATGGCAGAGACTGATAATATGGCAGAAGCTGGTAATGCAGTGCGATGGATTCTTCTGATAAGGAGGGATGGACTAGGGCACCCGATCTTCTGACTCTTCCTCTGATGTTTCTCTTCTTCTAGGGATTCTCATGACTCCAGCGCTTTGACTCATGATTTTCTTGTAAGTGCTGGCATTCATATGTTTCTTCTGAGCTCTAGGTACAATGAGTTGAGTAGGGTCACTCTCTGTAGTTTCTTCATCTAGATTATTTGTATGATTGGCGAGTGGATTGGTATTATCATTAGGAGGCTATTTAATCTTGACCTCAATGGGTCCATTGTCTACCAAGTCCTGAATGACATACTGTAAACCCAAATATCTTTCAGTATTGTGACCCTACTGAGTGTGGTAGGCACAATACTCATAATCCCTATACCAAGCTGAGTGTGGTAGGCACAATACTCATGCTTCTTTAACTTCTCAAATATGGCTGTTACGGGCATTCCCAGATCAGAAAACTGCCTTCTTGGGCGAGGAACCTTTTAGGCGGATGCATCTATTTGTATTTTACAAGGCGATGAAGAAGTGGCTGGTGAGACTGACTTTTGAACTGCACTTACCATATTAGTTTCCAGACCCTTTCCCCGTCAAACTTGGGTGTTCTTGCTCGCATCTTGGGAGGATCCTTGATAATGGGCCTCGCTCAGAATTCTATTCTCCACCCATGTGTTGGTGGCTATCAAGGCATCAAAAGTTTGTAAATTCTGATAGTAAAGTACATTATAATAGTGCTTTGATAAGTTCTCTATTAGCATCTCTACCTACTCTGCTTCTGAAGGCCTATCTGCCATCTTGGTGGCCTTGTCTCTGAATCTCATCAAGAAGGTGGCAAATCCTTCCTTAGGCTGCTGCCTCAACATCTCAAGCTCCCGACTTTTCACATCCACCTCAGTATTATAGGAGTATTATTTTATGAAGACCTTCACCACCGTCACCCAATTTTGAGTTTGTGATGACTCCAACTGTGTGAGCCACCTCAGTACTGGTCCCGATAGGGTTAACATGAAGGCTTGCCCCATCTGGTTATTTGCAAGTTGCCACGAATTGGCGATGCTGAGGAAGACCTTGAGATGAGCCTTGGGGTCTCCTGACCCATCAAATCTATTAGTCTGCCGCTTGAATTTTTCTAGAATTCTTACTCCAGAGAAGAAACTCATTTCCTCAGAATCCACTGCTTGGCCTTCTGAGCCTTTTCCTGCTCGAATCATGCTCTCCAACTTCTCCAAACTTTCCAACTGCTCTCTGGGCTTCCTTTCTTTCTTCATTTCTAGAGGCTCAAAGTAGATGTGTGCTACAAATTCCTCTTCTTCATCTTTGATCACTACCCTAGGAGGAGGGACCTTGGAATAGGCCCCTCATTGACCATTCAACCGGGTAGGTGAATATCCTCTCTGACTGGTTGGATGGACATGCTCTGGTTCCACTGAGTTACCTTAGGAATAATTCCCACGATGACCTATAGCTCCATTCTGGTCTACATCTCCTTTTTTTAGTGTTGGCTCATTCCTGGGATCAGCTCTGGGAGGGTTCTGAAGTGTATGCAGTATTTAAGCTATCCCTCTTTTGACTTTAGCCATTTTTGCCTGCAAGGTCTCCACGGGATGGACCCAGGCCTATTTGGGTGTTTCCACGTTGGGTGGATCCATGCTTACTAGGTTGTAATCACCTGGTAGTAGACAATCTCGAAGAGATGATAGAGGTGATTCTGGATTTAGGCGAGTCAACCGATTACCTTGACGTGTCCAAAGGGATTGTAGTGAATACTTGAGATGTGGATTTGTGCCTGAACCAAAAGTGGTTTTTTTAAGGATTTTTGAATTCCCAACCCCTTGTTCATGCATTCATCAAATTAATGACTAATGATTCATCCAAAGTCGGTCCGCTAAATGGTAGGGGTGGATAGGGTTTGATGCCCCTAGTTCACCCAATGTCATAGCGGGAGATTCATATAAATGGCTTATCGAGAATATTCCCATAAGACATTCCATGTAATAAAGTTAAGCTTTCCTTGCTCTTTTCCCACTAGGTGTCCCTCCTCCTGATTTTCTTGGGACTTCCTAGGGCTTGACGTGACTCTGGCGGGATTGCCCCTGACTCACGTAGCTGGACTTTTTCTTTAAGGAGGAGGGATACCTTTCATCCAAAACCCACTTTAGGAAATCAATTCTTTACGATGGGAATATAGTGTAGGAACATTCCTTTACAAGACCGCAAACAAGTTCTACATTTAGCTTGTGGCGCTCCTAGCTTCTTCATCTATTTTTTATATGATACGAGTATGCGATGGATGTAATAGGACCGACAAGGCTTCCTTGACAGTATCTATATACCCAAGTTACATGATCCTTTTGATATACCCATAGGTACATGATCAAGGGGGTGACTTCCTTGCCTATTACTCATGACTACACACGAGGTTAAGTAATTAGCCATGTGGTGGTGGAACTGTGAGTGATTGTGTGCAAAAGTGCCATGCAGGGTAACCATCATTTGATCTCAAAATGCCATGAAGTGCTCGGACCTCCCTGAGGGTGCTGGCATAAATACAGACATCCTCGCCGTTTGATGATGCATTTGATCTCAGAATGCTATAAACTGCATGGACCTCCCTGAGGGTGCTGGCACAAATATAACATCCTCGCCGTTTGACGATACCTTCCACTCTTATATAGGAAGCGGGTATCATTTGCTCTCAGATTACTCTCCATCACATGCGCTGATCTCTCTGAGGGTGCAGGCATAACAGGGAGTCCCTCACCAAATGATTTCACTTCAAGCACGATGCATGATGCAATTAGCAAATACAATTACAAACATAAGGTTAGCCAAATACGTTTTCAAACAACTGTGGTGGAAAATTTTCTTGTATTTAAAGGTAGCATCTAGGATTGGAAGCTTGACATTTATCCCCAGTGGAGTCGCCACTGTGAGGATAGCAGCCAGAGATGGATCCCTGTCCTCTCTCCTCTCTCCTTCTCTTCACTTCATGGCGAGGGGGAGGTGTTTCAAGTAGTGTGTGCTTCGCTTGCAGGCCCCACACCGCCGTATCACACTTAAAAATACATGGAGGCCTATTTCGCAAGAGTGTAAAATTCATCCTTTGAGATGGGGGTCTTGATGATGGTCTAATTCGGGGATTGGCTCATACAAATGGGGTTTGAGTCACCACTTAGGGTTATGGGCCTAAGACTTTGGGGTGGGATCGATTCATGAGAAAAAGGCCCAAAATTTTTTCTGGTTCAGAGATTTAGGGTAAGTATCAGGTTAAAGAGTTGGGAAGGTGTTAAGCACCCAATCTGCCCGGTTCAACCGATCTTCTTACTAGATGCTTGAGAACGAACATTTTCCACAATTATTACTATCCCACATGTATGGCTAAGTTATCACACATATATACATTAATTGAATTCAAAATATTATATACACTAAAACAAGGCTTATTAGATATTTACATTATGCTTAAATAAGGAAAGAGATTATACCTAAATTTGACCCCTGTTTTGGGTCAAGAGGGATGCGCCCTTGATTGGTATCGACTTGGACTGTCTTTTGTATTCTCGTAACTTAGGGGAATATGGTCATGACCTCCAACTTATTTTCTTGAGAGATGCTGAATGTGATGGCATCCAGACAGAGTTTTCTCTAGGAACGATCACTTTTTGATTTGGATTCGAACAGAGCTTTGACTAGGGAAGGCTATTTCTAGATTTAGATTCAGACAGAACTTCAACTAGGGGAGGCTATTTATGGGCTTGGGATGAGGTGGCACTNATTGCGTGGGTTGTTTCTTTTTAGTTATTTATTTATTTAATTTTAATTGCGTGGCTTGCGTCTTTAAATTCTTAGATGACGAATGGTTAGGACGTTATTTTTAGGACGGTAATTAGAATTAGATCACAATCATTAATCGGTTCACTTTCGCATTATTAAAAGAAATAAAAAAATAAAGTGGCTGCTCTCCCTGTGTTCGACCCGTAGCTACACTGATCCGTATGCTTGCGGTTATATTTTAAATCTCAAACACTACTTGACTAGAGAGTAACTCTTACAAGGGTTTCACTACTTAGCTTTAGGGAAAGGGAAGCAAAGTAAATAACTGAAAATAAATGCAATAAAAGGATAGTCCATAGCTAGAGAGGGGCAAAACCAACACATACATCTAAGCAAGGACCTTGGGGGAAAGGGAAAACAATAAAGTAAAGACTAAAATTAAAAACCTAATTTAAGAATGAAAGGGTAGAAAGAAGAGGGAAAGAGAGGGGGTGAGAAGACTACTATAGAAGCCTACTTACTTGAGCTTCAATACTTGAACTTGAAAACTTGATTGAGATTTGAAATACTACCAATACTAAAAACCAGATCTAAAATAAACCAAATCTGAAATTGCTAGTACTAGAGAAAACAAATCTGAAAGAGAAACTTGAACTTAATCAGAGATGCTTCAAAGCTTGGATCTTGTCACCTAGATCTAAACCTTGAACTAGAGAATTAAAATTACAATACCATAAACCATAAACATGAAAGAAAACTTGCATTCATTAATTAAAACTCCATTACAAAAGTGTTTAACTAAAAAGTAAGAAGAACTAAAAAGAGACTAAACCTAGAGAAGAGAACTAGAAAAAGAGATAAAACCCTAAAACTTAATAGCGCCTAAGAAGAGAGAAAAAGAGAGCTCAAAAATTATAACTAGTCGCACTCTCCCCTTGAACATTTTTTATTTATAGAGAAATAGGGAGAGAGACCATCGATTAGGGTTTGGGGGGCACACAATTGTGAGGTGGAGAAGAGAGAAAAGAGAGAATCGTAGGAGAGGAGATCTCCCACGATTTTGGTTTCCTCTTTTTTTTTTCCTTTTTTCTTCCTCTCTTAAACTTGCGCACAACTTCCTCTCTTGGAGAATTTGGACATCTTTGTTGATGATGTGGAGGAGAGAGATAAGATTTGGACAGGATTTATTTCTTTTTTTTTTTTCCTTTTTTCCTATTTTAGTTCTCTTTTTTTTCTTTCCTTTTTCTCTCTCTTCTTATGCAAGAAACCCCCTTGGCCGACCTCTATTCCTTACTTGAATCAATTGTGATGAGTAAGATAGAGAAAATCTTCCAAAAAAAATACCAACCAAGAGGTTTGAACTTGAGACCTCTTAATAAGCAAGGGATTTTGCTACCACAACTCACCACCTATGCTAGGCTAGTTGTTGTTACTAAAAACGAATCTTCAATTACTTAAAGGTGTGGCCCATCAATCCTTGTTGGTATTTGGAATATTTCTTGTATACCTGGGACAACTGCAAACAGGTTGGTTTCGCATCTCAGTTCAGTTATGATCCATTATTCTTTTTCTGGCCCGAAAAGAATAATCACTTGTACGGGTGACCAAACGGATATGTACTTTTAATGCAACATGTCCATCTTGCTCAGAATTTTATCCTCTTTGCAACCATGAAAAGAAACATGACCTCTTTATGTGTAAAATTGGAGATACGACACTCGATAATCTTTAAGGCCTTTAAAATTCAAAATCTGCAAAAAGAGAGTAAAACCCAAGGTAGCACCATTCTAAATATGTAAAATGCATGCTTTACTACCTAAGATTTTACACATAAATGTGCTCATCAAAGCGCATGAATCAAACAACATAGCAGGTAATAATGAAATCAATAAGGTACCTATCACCACACCTGGTGTAACTTATGCATCCTCGGCCATCATTGCAAATACCCTTCCCTATGGTTTCTGGCCCTCTGGTGGTTGTATTGTCCTATTAGCTACATATGTCTATTGGGGCCTAGGTGGTAGAGTATAAGGTGCATCACTCAGCCGACGATGGGGGCATGTTCTAGCTAAGTGATCGGGTTGGTCACAATGGAAGCAATGGGGGTTAGAACCCGCAGGCTGAGACCCACCACTGAAACAGGGGGATTGGGAGACCTGGCTTGCTTCAGGCTTTCTAAATTGAACTGGGGCCGGGTTGAGATATGGGCCTCTGGAAAGCTTACAGGATCCCTTAGAATCAATTGACCACATGGGTCTCTTTCCCATACCATGTTGTGCTGTGAAATTATCTCTATGCCGGTCCTTGATGGACTTAGCTACTTAGACCACCCCAGCATAAGTTTGCAACTTTAATCCAACCATTGTTGAACTAATACTTGCCTAAACCCTTTCTTGAACTTCTTGGCCTTGGCCCGATCACTTCGGATGTGTCCAGGAGCGAAATAAAATAGCTCCTCAAAGCATTGCTGGTATTCCAGTACTGAATGGGACCCTTGCACCAAGTGTGAGAACTCACTCTCCCTTCTGTCTCTGAAGCTCTCAGGAAAATAGTTCCCAAAGAACGTCTTTTTGAAATCTTCCCATGCCGGGTTTGGGTTTTCTGCCCTCAAAATGGGCTCAATGGCCCTCCACCAAGCATCCGCCTTATTTTGCAGTTGATAGCCCGCACATAGTATCTTTTGCTCGTTGGTGCAACCCATCAACCTAAAAACTTTCTCTATACCTCTAATCCATCTTGATGGAAACAATTGATCTTGGCCCACATTAGAGAAGTATGAGGGCCTAAGCCTTTGGAACTTTTCCATCATCTTAGTCAAATCGGTCCACCCTTCCACATGGACTTATGCTTATCCTTGTGCCTGCCCTTGCACTTGTCCATGCACTTGCCGTTGCACTTGCCCTTGCACCCCATTGGGTGTTTATGGGGTGGTCGAGCCAACGGGAATCAAGGCCGGTACTGGTGGAGTAGGGGGTGTGATTGGTGCATTTAGGGCTTCCATAGCAGCTTGGATCCAGGCATCAATCTCGGCCATAAATTGAGCTTATCGTTCTTCCATTCTTGGCATCATGTTGCCCATTATGGCGGCAACATCTTAGGCCATGAGAACGGGTGGGGCCAATGGCACATTGGGTGGTCTACCTCGACTCCGAGTAGGGGAAGCAGGAGGCAACGCATTGGATCTGGATTGGGTGTTCCTACGTGACATGAATATTGTTGAGGAATTTTCATTAGCCATACATGCATCTACGACTATCATGTTAGGGTTAAACATGGATGGGAGGGCCCACATAGTAGCCCACAAGGCACATGCGTCAAAAAACAAATAATTGAACAACTAAATAATAAAATAAAAAAAATTTCCACCCTATAACCTTCACTAAAAATAGGGGAATTTTTCACCAAAAATAGGACAATTCCACCGAAAATATCAGTCTTGTTTTCGGTTGAACAAACAGAGGCTAGGTTTCAAAAATTCTCTTCACCGAATTCAGCCCAGTGTTTCTGGTGGCCTTGTTTCTGGTGGAATGAGCTGCGACATAAATAGGTGTGGGGGTCTTTCTTTTCTAATAAAACCCTATTGCACCTTGGGGAGAAGAAGGAGAAACGACCAAGGAAGATTACCCCAACCATTCCCCACCTTTCGCACTCATTTTCGTGATCGATTGTCGCCGTCTATGCACTCGCAGTGAGTTTCTCTCCCCTTCTAACCTATTTTTGGGATTTTTTTGTTACTTTCTCATTCCCTAACCTAGGTTTTGATCTTCAAAATCTGAGGTACTTGTTTCTCGCAACTATGTCTAGATGTAAAGCCCTTCCCCGTCGTGCCGCCACTCAACACGGCATGTTCTTCCTACGGAGGAACAATATGATCACTATTGGTTTCAGTCCATGGTTAAGCAAGATCATTGGAAAACCTTCGAATACAGGAATGTTGACCCCAAAAAATATGTGCGTGTGAGGGATTTCCAACGGTCTGTATTCGCCAATGATTCTGCTATAGGGTGGTACCGCATATTGAAGTCGGATAGGTTGTACTATCCTCAACTTGTGAGGTATTTCTACTGCAACCTTCGGTGCAAGAATCGTGGCACCGAGGACATGAGGATCACCTCAAGAGTGAAGGGGGTTGATATCTCTCTCAACATAGTGGAGTTGGCCATGATTCTGAGGATTTCCAATGAGGGGGAGTTAGCCTACTGTCCTCCTAGGACCTTATCATATGAGTTTCAGAACTTGGAGATGGATCGCATGTTGACTAAGGAGGGCTTTGGGTGGCACCGTACCACCAACTACCATGCTACCCTCAAGGTGATTTGCAGAATGATTAAGCTAGATGTCCTCCCCAGAGTGGGCACTATGATGAGGTGTCCGTATTGCAAGAGTATGTCACCTACTGTGTCTATATGGAGGTGTCACTTTGTATTCCCTACCTACTAATGTGGACAATGGCAGTGAAAGCTGAAGAACGAAGGGCCAGAAATCTCTATTACTGCAAGTTACTGACTGGAGTGTTTAGCCACTTTGGGGTGGAGCTGGAGGATAAGGAGGGACTGGGGGTTGATGTCATTGACTTCAACCAAGAATCTCTAAGGAAGATGACAATCAACATGGATGAGGCGACTGAGGATGAGGAGGAGGAAGAAAGGCAGCAACCCATGGATGTAGAGGACCTGTAGGGAGGTGGTCATGGTGATGATCAGGAAGGTGGGCTAGTGGGTCGAGATGATGTTAACCCACCTTCTCCAGGAGTGTTTCCACAACCACCCCCAGGACCATGGGGACCATAGTGGCTCCTTCCTCCAGGGGCTCGAGAGGTAATGGGAGGAATGATGTGATGGCTCATTTGGATGCCACCAACAACATCATAAGGAGGATGGACAATCACTTAGAGAGTGTGGATAGGAGCTACTGCCTCCTTGATGGTCGGTTTGCCATCGTGGAGAGGCAGATGAGGGAAATGGTCATCTACTTTGGAGTCCCTATTCCAGGATCTAGAGCATAAGGTCAGAGTCAGAACCAAGGCCAGAGTTAGGACTAGGAGCAGGAGCGGACTGATCAGTAGAAGTAGTGGCATCAGCATGCCTCCATATTCTAGTTGAAAAGTTTTAGGTTTAGTTTTATGCACTTTTCACTTGTCTTTGCTTATGTCAGTTGTGAATTCCTAGAAATTTAGGCTAGATTAGGATTTCCTTTTTTCCGTACTTTTATTTAGAAAATTGGTGTAAGGCATATGTATTTAAAATCCTTATTTAATGAAATGGCTTTAACACCTAAACTTATCTCCTAATTGGTTTATTTCTCTTATTAGTTGTCTTGAGATTTTTATTTTAAATGCTAATCCCCAAAAATCAAGGTTCTGGTAGATTGTGAGTCAAGGCAGAGCACCTCACTCTGATACCAAGCTGTCAAACCCCAATCCTCGTTATGAAAATAACACAGTGTGAGTTAGATGCTTACCCATCTTACACCTCTACCAGGATCTATGATAGCAATACCTTAGCATGCACAACCACACAACATCTTGCCACGAGAACAATTGCAGCGGAATCAGAGTATATAATATAATAGAATATAAATTTAATAAGGTAACATCTAGTGATAGCATATACCATTAACAGTGTTATGCCATATACAACTATTCATGACTTACATACTATAACCCAAAAGAATACCAATTAGCAATTCGGTATCAAAATAAAAAAAAGGGGCCACCAAGCATCTCAAGGTGCCGCATAAGCATAGGTGTCGCATGCATAGTTTGGATCGTGCTCTTCAGCCTCTAGCATCCACCAGTCACTGACTCCTTACTCGGGTGTGGACGAGGTAGAGCCACATCCCAATGGTACTACGGAACCTGCATTATCTAAAAAGCAATATATACGTGGGGTGAGCTTCCAACTAGCTCAGTGAGGGGTGGGGTTCATGCACAAACAATCACATACATAATAATCCATGATGTCATAAGTACAAAAGTAAACACATAGTCCATGATGCGAATGATGCAATCCATTTGATTATTAAACCACTTAACATACAACTAAGTCGGGTTCATGCTATTTTGACACATTAGGCTACATCCCTGGACCCGGAACTCACACATCTGTCACCCAACGATACAAACCCTAGTCGTGATTAGGAGCCTGCAGGTCTCGAAATGTGACCATCGGTCACCGAGCAAACCCCTGGTAACCCTCTCCTGGCAGTCATGGCACTAGAATCTCCATCGGCCACTTCAGACTAGTTTTTGCCTCCATCAACAATCACATAGTATCGCAAGTGTAGCATTCTGGAAAATTTCATTAAACATACCACCACTAGGTTATCCAATACCTTGCCCCCTGTTGGCAAGGGAACGTAGCATAGGGAATGTCACCTAACCATAATATACTACATGCCTTGCACAAATGATACAATTAGCATGGAATATGATACCAGAATCACCTATTGGCCACATCGCATTAATGTCCGAGCCTAGCTAGCATAAAACCAGTTGAGAATGGACTATGCGATACTAGAATCACCATCGGCCACAAAGCATATCTATTTCCAAGTATAGTCCCGGAGTGCAAAATACCGCAATCTCCATCGGTCACAAAGTGTAATCCGTGACTATATCTAAATCTAATACACATACACAATACATGAATGCAACATCCACATGGTGATCACGGTACCGGAACCACCTCAGCCACACCGGATCCCGCCTCATAATCCACATCTCAACGTAATCACATATCCAATTTCCACATTTTATAAACATAATGATTCAATATAAATAATATGCCACAAGATCAACATAATCATATCACCAATTAAATAATCATTTAAATTTTCTAACACATATGAGCAGTTCTAAAATATCAAACAGTCCAAAATTAAAAGTCAACCACCCCTCACCTTGGTTGTACTTGGATGGATAGAGTCCCAAGTGTATCAATCGGTGTTCAACTCACTTTCGGTCTCGTTGTGCGTGCTTGTCTCTGTCCTAGGTACAAGAGTAATTAGGTGTTGATGCATGTCGCAAACATCGGAGGGGTCCCACAAGGGTTATACCCAAAGGGTACAAACACTATCAATTTTGATAATATTGGGAAGGTCACCGAAAATATGAAAAATTCCATTGGAAACACTTATAATATTCCGGTGGCCTTGGTAGAGAGCTCATAAGAGATGGACCTCCAACAGAGATGGACCTCCACCAGAAATATGCCACTGGATCCAACCTACGTTATTTCTGGTGATAACACAGAAATGAGCCAAGGGATTTGGGGCTTTTTGCCTTGGGCCCGATTGTTGTGTTTTGTTCTATGGAGTTTGTAGGGGATCTCCCCACCTCCATTTTAAGCCGAAGAAGTTCTGATTCTGCCAAGCCATTTGGGAGATACAGCAACCGAACGATTAAAACCCTAGCTACCCATTTGGTCACAAGTGTTGCTGGAGCTCACCCGACTTGGTTTGAGCTCGGCAATCACATGGGAGAGTGAGATGTACACTCACCCAAGCTATGGGAGGTGCCAGGGTCAAGGCTTACCTCTTCAACTCAATGATTCACTTCCCATGCTCAAAGACACTAGCTCAAATGAAGAAAATAGAGTGGTGGAGGAAGTGGTACCTACCTCTGCCAAGATTCTAGCTACGGGATGTGAAGCCAGGAGCTAAGGTGAGCCTCCTCCCTCTTCTTCTTCTTCTTCTTCTTCTTCTTCTTCTTCTTCTCCTTCCTTCTCTTCCTTTCTCTCCTCTTTTCTCTCCCTCCCACGTTTTGGACAAGGTGGGAGGTGAGAAATGATCTCACTTCCCCTTTTATAGTAAGTTATGGACCTAAGGTCCATTTGGCTAGGCACTTGTTCGGTCCAAGTGTGTTATTCCCTCATTCGGGACACGTGAGCCCACCTCCTTAGACTCATAGGATGTACAAGTCATGGGGAGAGGTGTAGGAGAGTATGTAAGGTCATTAGGAACTGGCCATGATGTGGGTGGTGGGGCCCATGGGCATCATAAACCCATTTGTTAGCACAATGGGGCACCAAATTCAGCCCAGGTGCTTCTGGTGGCCTTGTTTCTAGTGGTTAAGGTAGTGTTGTGCCTTGACTGCCTATTTTCCCCACTTGGTCATTTCCTAGGGTGTTGCCCTAAATTATGGCCATGTTCTTCCAACAATTTTGGGACATGCCGGGGCTCGGGTAGGGGGGTGTCATGTTGCTTACCACTTGGGATTAGAAGGTTTGAATCTTCTCTTGTTGGACTGGCATGAAATGCACAGGCAAGTGGGGTCATCCCTCCCCTTCTTTGAGCCGTCGCGAGCCAAAACCCATTGATACTCCATATCTCCAGTCCAAGATCCATCACAAAAGTTCAAATTAGACCGGTTTAGGGTATGGTTGTAACAAAATCCTTTACAGAATCTTTTAAGGATAAGAGGATCCAAACAATCTCTTTTATAGGTAGAGAGGGACCTTACAATCTACTTCCAAGTAGAGAGGAACCTTACAATCTACTTCCAAGTAGAGAGGGACCTTACAACTCTTTTGAGGATAAGAAGATCCTACACAACACCTGATTACACTCTAGAGTATGGTGTACTTATAGTCACCCAACACTAGAGTTACCTAACTCGTGGACTAATACAAAATAAATAGTGGAATAAAATAAGTGTTACCGCTTTGTGTCGAGCAATAATGAAATGCAAGAATGAGAGTGATGCACCTTTCTGTAGTCTTCACTAAGCTTGATAAATCAATAGAAAAGTAGAAGACTTTGAGTAGATTCTTAAGCTTCACTTGTAATGATGAAGTTGACCAATAGCTCAAGAAATGTATATTGTATTTTCACTTCAAAATTCTCTTTAAAAGTCTCTCTAATTCTTGGCATTTATTGTTAATTAATTAAAAGCATTACTGGTATATATAGGTGTGATCAGGGGAAAAAATATGTAGGAAATCTCACTCAAATGATAACCTTTTGTGTCTACAGGACAACCGCCCACAAAATTTATTAGTAAAAACTAGCCGTTAGAGAGCCGTTGGAGCTAGTTGGTTTTATACCGATCGATCGGATATATCAATTGGTCGGGTACCAGCCAATCGGGGCTTTTAGTCGGTCGACTATCAATCAGTTTGACCACTCCCAACTTTTGACAGTCTTTTGGAAAACTGACATTTTTTCAGTAATTGGGTCATATCTTCCTCGTCCTACAACGGATTGGTCTAATTCCAAGTGCGTTAGATTTGTAACTCGAATCTCTATAAATTTTGTGAAGAAACCTGTTGTTTTCATAGCAATTTCCCAAGACATGTTATACCTAACATGTTCATAATTGATTTTAGGTCTTGAATCTTAGTCATAGGTACTTCCTAAGGTCATTCTAAAATTCATGAGTGCAATGCATGAAGTGTGAGTGCATTGTTGCATACTTAGATGCATTTAGATACAGAAGACTTAATCTATCTTGTAAGAACTTCTTCAACAGTCTTTATGTTGATCTTGGAATGCTTAATGTATTTCTATATTTTTTCTAGTCTTTAAATTGGTACTTGTCTTGATACACTCTTCATGTTTTGATGCCTTGAGTCTTTGGTTCTTGGTGCTTGATATGTGAGAATCCTTCTTTAAATTAGCTATTTGTTTGTTATCATCAAAACCAACTTAGGAGTGTGGGCATATCTCCAACACGTCATTCGACATTTTCCCTGGCCACTTGCTAGCGCTGCAGAGAGAGATCCCCTTCTTCGATGCGAAGCTTAGCGGAATCTAAATATGCCTTGACACATAGTCCCCAGCAAAGTCTTCTCTCGATCCTCTAAACAAGACTTATCGATGTTGTGGGCTTCGACAACAATGATGACCTGAGGCTGGAGTAGAGATGTTCTCCCCTGAGCATCCAAAGTGGAGGCCTTAGCGACCTCATTCTCAAAGTTCTCCATCTCTAGCCATTCAGATTAACAATCGATCTCTCTATCCGAGGCATCAATCTCCCAATCCTTGGCAACGACACACGCCCGAAGCGCCTTGACCATGGCCTCCAACCTTTTACCTGATCATAACATTCGGAGTTGTAGGATGAGTTTGCACACAACTAAAAGAGTTAGAAACTAAACAAAAAACTATAATACACTCTGAACAAGAGCTACTAACCTATGTGAGCATGGCCCTTCCGTTTTAATCAAGTTCTCAAGTGGTCATCTCCTCTGGGATCCCCTCATCATGGGGATAGCGATAGGTATAGGTCCAAAAACTGGCCATAAATTTCTCTCCAAAAATAGTACAATTCTCATATAGCATGACCCTCGTTCGACCTGCAACGTCAAGGGCCACTAGGTCCCCCTGGGATGTGGCCTCAGCGAGCTTATCAAACTCCGTAGTAGGTTCTTCCTGCTCCCTTAGGTGCTTATCCTCGGCTCATGAATCGGCATCAAGACTGGCGGCGCTTTGGCTTGCAAGCATCCTCTCTCTACTCAGATCCTAGGTCAACGTGTGCAGACTCTCCCTAGAGCAGCTCTCACTTGTCCACCTTCGGGCGCAATTCTTGCTCCTCTACTCGCTCCTTTGAGGAAAGCTCTACCTGGATGGGAGGTCAATGAGAACCCCACGGTGGATTAACCTCAGGAAGAGGATGCCACATTAGTCCATTCCTCGGTAGGCCAAGGAACCCACTCCACCATAACAACTGGAGCCATCTCAGCACTTCTCCACTTTTGACGCCTCTCCTGTGGCTGCTCGACTACCTCAACCTCTCGCTCCCTTTGTTCCACCTCTCGGCTTCTATTTTGGCCTTCGTGGGTGGCGAAGGCAGGCTGTAATGACTGAAGATTGAGTAGCATTATGGAAAACAAAAGGAAAAGATTAGCGAGAACTGAGAAATCAACAACCAAAAAAAAAAGGATAAACGAAACTCTTGGTCAATTGTTCACCTGCACACAGGTTATGCCGAGCGAGAAAGTCCTTGTCACCCAGCTTGATAGTGTTAATAATGTGACCTACCACTTATAGCATGGAAGATTTTTCTCATCAACACGAGGTATTATGAGATGAATGTTCACTATTATAATTCCAGCTCATACAAACATTTCCAGACAGCAAACCTTTGAACCCTGACCAAAAAAAAAAAAAACCCTTGTTCTTCCATCAAGGGATGGAAGAAGGATTGCCCCTTACCAATCTGACCTATACACATCGGCTTAGGGAATACCAGCCACAATGTTGACCTCATGTGTTCAGATGAAAATAGGCTATGAAAAGATCGAAAGAAGTTGCTCGGTTAAAACCAAATACGAGGGTGCAAAACCCTAACATTTTCCACCACCCATTATAGACAAGCTCTAGAGGTAAAATTCCAAAGTAAGAAAATATCTTGCTTAGCAAAGGGTGGATAGAAATTGGAACCCACCTCGTCACAAACTGGCTACAACCTTCTCCTTCACAAAAGGAGCTCGAAGGGTGATCGAATTAGGGATATGGTAGGTCTTCCTAACCCTAAGTAGGTCCCCTGTAATTATATGGCTATGGAAATTTTTTCACCTCATAGCCCAGCCCCATGGGACTAGAAAAGGCAAGACTAATCCCTTGAAAGGTGCCAAGAACTACTACACTTGGCTGCACCATTATAAATGGAGGCATAACAAGAATGGCAGTAGGAATGGAATATGTTATGCCCTAGGGTGTTTTCTGCTAGAGAAGTAAGGGGGCAAAAGGGCCCTACTGGCAGCAGGAATGGACTCTGCTATTTCCCTGATCTCCATCCCCAAGTCTCTACTGGAGGGATTCAGTAATGGCAGAGGAAGAAGTAGAAGCGTTATGACAAACATAAAAGAAACCAAAGAAAGGAAAACGAAGACAAGTAGGAAAAGGGCTTAATGACAATCAAGTGAAGTCTAGCAAGAGGAAATGGGTAGAGCAGCACTGTAACGGTCACAAATAGAGAGGAAATGAGTTGAGGAACGTCGGCGGTGAAGCCCTGAGAAGATTTGCAGAGAACGAAAAAGCTCACTGAACACTAACAAAAATCAAAGAGGAAGAAGAAGAGATACTAAAGGACATATAAACCGTCAATGGATTAGGGGGCATTAAATTCTACCCATTACTTGACACCCCTTATGGAGAAGCATGATATTCCAGTAGAGCAAGTGCGATGGTTCAGCTCCTCAACACTCAATCAATGACGCAATTGATGGCATGGCATCCCCTCATTCATCAACCCATCAATAACACAACTTTTAATCAATAAAAGGCTACCACCACCTAAGCAGCTGGCCTAGGAAATTAGTAGAGCATTAATGGCAGAAAAGCTAAGAGTTCGAAACCTAAAAAGGGGGATGGGTGTATGGCTATTGATCTCTCCATACAATAGCATTCTTTTGGATGTTTAGGCAAGTAGAATGTCACCCCTGGTCGTTTAGACAACCATATTGGATTAGGATTACATTTACCGCTTAGATGCTTAGCTGGGTTTGGCTAAGAGCCAATTCAAGGGTGCTCTACTACTCCTACTGACTATAAACAACTCAGTAGGAGTGGAGGCATTCTTGTTATGGAAAAATTACTCACTTATACTAGCATGACACGTGGACCTAGCTGGTCTAAGCGGGTTCAGGATGAGCCAGTCTTGGGACCAAAGAAACTAATCATGATGGATTCAACTATCTGACAACCAAGTTACACCTACGCTCATGGATCAGCAACTGGACCGAGCTACATCCCCGCATTATGCCCACTATTGTAAGCCGATGTAGAATAGCCGACCTATGTCCACATCTATAGCCCGGCATAGGGTGACCGACCTATGTCTGCATCTATAGGTTGGTAATTGAGTGGGCCGATCCACATCCAAGCTACTTAGGTCACATCCGAGCTATTGAGGTCAGCAACCGAGCTATTGAACTATATCTAAATCTATAGGCTGGCACGTGGTAGATCTATCGCCTACCAGCCAGTCAGAAGAAGTGGGTCAGTAGGCGAATAACCGAGCCACTAGTGCACTCAAAGGATCTATAAAGAACCTGTAGTCAGTAGGAAGCCCATTCCTAGTCCAATACATAGGCTCCAAGCAAAGATAAAATCTACCCTAATCAAGAAAGATCGCCTATAAGGACTATAATTGTCCCTAGAAGGAAGGGGAATCCCTCCTTCTCTACCAAAAACAAGTGCCACCTATGCACTTTCCAAACATAACACTTACCATACTCAGACTCTTACCTCTGCTAGGAAACCTACCAATTTGGGGCTATCCATGACCGTTGGGTTGCAACTATAAATACCTAGGTAAGCCCCCTTTAAAGGGATCGATACTTTTCCATTCTACTTGGAATTACTATTTGTAGAGAGATCCGATTTAAGAACCAGAGTGTCCCCCACTAGAACAGCCTGATATTCACTGTGTTACACCTGTTCCGTAACCCAGTTGAATTTGGACTTTTGTGATAGATTTTAGACCGGAGATACAGAGTACCAATGGGTTTTGGCTCATGACAACTCATTGTGAAAAGGGAAGGAATGATCCCAACTGCCTGTGCATTTCATGTCAATCCAACTAGACGGGATTCAGACCTTCCAACCCCAAGCGGTACGTGAATTCACACCTCTACACCCGAGTCCCGACACATACTAAAAATTGCCAAAAGAATATGCCTATAACTTAGGGCAACCCCCTATGGGATGACCAAGAGGGTACAATTGGCAGTCCAGGCATAGCACTGCCTTGACCATCGGAAACAAGGCCACCAGGAACACCTGGGTTGAATTCGATGGCCTATTGTGCTGCTGGTTGGGTTTCGATGCTCGTGGGCCCCACCACCAGTATCATGGCCAGTCCCGAATGACCTCCCACACTCCCCAACACCTTTTCTGATGACTTGTAGACCCTATGGTTCTAACGAAGTGGACTCACCTGTCTCGAATGATAGATTAACCTACATAAACCGGACAAGTGCCAACCAAACTAACCCTAAGGTTTTCACTTACTATAAATAGGAGAAGTGAGTTCATTTCTCACTTCTCACTTGTCCAAAACATAGGAAGGAGAGAAAAGATAAGAGAAAGGAAGAGAGGGTAGATAAGAAGAAGGAGGAGGAAGAGACTCACCCTAGCTCCCGGCCTCGCATTTTATTGCTAGACTCTTGCTGCAGGTAGGTGCTACTTCCTCTACCACTCTTTTTCTTTATTCCTAGCTTGTGACCTTGTGTAAGGGAGTGAATCACTGGGTTGGAGGGGTGAGGCTCGACCCCAGAACCTCCCGGAGGTCAGGTGAGTGCGCATTTCACTCTCTCGTGTGATTGCCGAGGTCAAACTAAGTCGGGTGAGCTCTAGCAACACTTTTGAACAAATGAGAAGTTAGGATTTCAACCGTTTAGTTGCCGTATCCCCCAAATGGATCGGTGGAATTGAGAGTTCTTTGGCTTAGAAGAGAGGTAGGAAGACCCCCTACAAATTCGATTAAACGGAACCCGATAATCGGGCCCAAGATGGAGAACCCCAAATTGCTTAGCCCCTTTTCAGGAATCCACCCAAAATAGCCACCGAAAACACCTGGGCTAAATCCGATGACATATTTCCAGTGAAGCTTAGGCCTTTAGGAGCTCTCTGCCAGGGCCACCAGAAACAGGACTGATATTTCCGATGGAAATGGTATGTTTCCGGTGGCATATTTCTGGTGACCATGCTGTTCTGTCCAAAATTGACAAAACTTGTACCCTTTGGGGTAGCCCTTGTGGGTCCCCATTCGGTGTTTTCGACACCTATTAACGCCCGATTACTCTTGTACATAGGACAAAGATAAGCACGTACAATGAGATTGATCATGAGTTGATATTCGATAGACACAATTAGAACTTCTTCTATCCAAATACAACCAAGGTGAGGGATGGTTGACTTTAATTTTTGGAGTGTTTAAATTTTAGAATTGCTCACATGTGCTAGAGAATTCTGAAATGATTAATTAATTGTTTAAATGATTATGTTAATCTCATGGCATGTTATATATGTTGACTTGTTATATTTATAACATTGGAGATTTGAAATGTAATGTATGATTGAAATATGTGATGGGATCGGGTGTAGCCGAGGTGGTTCCGGTACTATGATTGTCTTGTAGATGTTGCATTCATGCATTGTGTATGTGCATTAGATTTAGATATAGTCGTGGATTACACTTTGTGGCCAATGGTGATTCCGGTATCGTGCACTTCGGGACTATACATGGAAATGGGTACACTTTGTGGCCAATTGTAATTTCGGTACCGCGTAGCCCATACTTAACTACTTATATGCTAGCTAGGCTTGGACATGGATGCAATGTGGCCGATGGTTGATTCCGATATCGTATTCCATACTAATTATATTAGTATGTAAGGCATGTAGTATATTGTGGTTAGGTTACACTCCCTATGCTACGTCCCCTTGCCAACAGGGGTAAGGTGTTGGATAACCCAACTATGGTATGCTCGATGAACCTTTCCAGAATGCCACTCACATGGTATGATGTGATTGTTGTCAGAGGCGGGAAATAGGTCGGTGTGGACAATGGTGATTCTGGTGTTGTGACTGTCAGGAGGGGGTTATCAGTGGTTTGTTGGGTGACCGACAGTTGCATTCCAAGATCTATAGGCTCCTAATCACTAGGGTTTTTATCATTGGGTGACCGATGTGTGAGTTTCAGGACTAGGGATGCAACCTAATGTGTTGTAGTAGCATGAGCCCGACTTAGTTCAATGTTAGGTGGTTTAATAATTAAATGAATTGCATCATTCGCATCATGGACTATGTTTTTAATTATGTACTCATGACATCATGAAATATATGTGTATGTGAGTGCATGAAGCCCACCCCTCATTGAGTTTGTTGAAGCTCACCCTACGTATATGTTGCTTTTTAAACAAAGATGTAGGAACCGTAGTGCCGTTGGGATGTGACTCTACTTCCTTTGGACCCGAGTATGCAAAGTGACTGGTGGATGCCAGATATTGAAGAGCACAACTTGGATTGTGCTTGCAACACCTATGCTTATTCGGTACCTTGAGATGCTTAGTTATCTTTTTGTTATTTTGATACCGAATTATAGAATGATATTCTTTTGGGCTTATTATATGTAAGTCATGAACAAATGTAATTGGATAATTTGGTTATGATTATATGTTATCATCAGATGTTACCCCATTTAAGTTATGTTCTGCTATATTGTACTCTGATTCCACTGCGATTATTCTTGTAGTTCGGTGTTGTGTGATTGTGAATGTTAAGGTACTGCTATCAGAGATCCTGGTAGAGGTGTAAGATGGGTAAGCATCTTATTCACACCGTTGGTATCCTATTACGGGGAGCAGTGTGTGACACACTATCTTGTGTTTGTTCTTCTATGCAAGACCATATGGAACACGTAGGACGTTTCCATGCCACAACAGTTCAAATTATACAAATTCTAGCCGAACAAAATGTGCTGAACTCAAGCAAAAAAAGAAATGTTCTAAGGCATTTAAGCCAATTATAATGGGCCGAGGTGACGCTAAAAAATGAAAAGTCAAAGACATTTAAGCCGAACATAATGGACTAAGGTTGCCAAAAAAGGAAAACTTAAAGGCATTCATCCCTAGTAGAATGGGCCAAGGTGAAGCCATAAAAGGAAAGATCTAAGGCATTCAAGCTGAGCAGCATGGGTTGAGTGACACCCAAAAAGGGAAGCTCAAAGAAATTCAAGTTGAGTTGAATGTGTTGAGGTGACACCAAAAAGGAAAGCTCTAAGGCATTCAAGCCGAGTAGAATGACTCGAGCTGTTGCCATAAAAGGAAAGCTCAAGGGAATTTATGTTGAGCAGAATGGGTGAGGTGCCACAAACTTGGCTACTGACCAGGGCTAGCAAGGTGCCACAAACTTAGCTACTGACCAAAGCTAGCCGAGGTGACACAAACTTGGCTACTAACCACATCTAGCCAAGGTGCCACAAACTTAGCTACTGACCACAGCTAGCCGAGGCAATACAATCTTGGCTACCAACCAAAGCTAGCCGAGGTGCCACAAACTTGGTTATTGACTAGAGCTAGCTAACGTGCCACAAACTTGTCTACCGACCAAAGCCAATTGAGGTACCATAAACTTGGCTACCAATTAGACTGGATCAAGTTGCCTTAATTATCTGTCAACCATAAGCGAAAAGAAAGACTAAACTTCTTACACCCTTAGGACTCATCCTAGACCTAAAGGAGTAGGGAACATTTGACATACATAAAAGCAACTAAACCTACGGACAGTTGACACTTGGTAGAAAACCAATCAAAGGGGGAAGTAAGCCAAAGCTATAAAGACCCATTGGGAATTGGGCTCTCCATTGGTAGAACTATAATAGAACTTAGACTCCCCATGGGAAATGAATTCCTTATTAATAGAGCCACATCGAGATTGGACTCTCCTTTATTGTATGGATATGGGACGTGACTCAACGGTTATTAGGGAAGGACTCCCATATTCGTGCAGGACTCTACCTTGCCCCATCTTTAATTAAGGGAGGTAGAGTACTAGGTACTTCATCTCACAATCTTGTACTCTATTGTTCTTTCCTTACTTGCTTCATCTTACTGCTATTGGCTCTAACTTAAGCTCTAGTGAGTCCCCCCTCAGAGTCCGCCTTGGACTTCTCTTCTTCTGTTCTTGGTGTGCATGCCATCTACATGGTCACAAAGCAGATTCTTGTGGCTACATTGGACAAATTTACTTTTTGTACCTTCATTTACCACATTTGGATGGAAAGGATCATGAAGACTCAAACTATTCACCAGTTTTTACGGCCATCTCCTTTGATGTTCGAGGCAAGTTGGACCTCTTGCTTGACCTTGCCTAGACACTATTAGAAATAGACACATTGCCCAATTTTTGGATATCTCTATCCAGGTGTACATTGATAATAGCAACAATAGTGAGGCTTGTCCGTTGTAGTTTCCCCTTTCTCCCGTCTTTCATCTAGCCCACCTTATTTAGGTGGTCCTCAAATTCTTTTGGCTCATTGATTATAGGGCAAGTGTTTTTTTGTCCGAGAGTGGCCCTCGAACCCAAGCACAGGGGGCTTTTGCCCAAGGTGAGGCACCATTGTCGTTGCACACCCTTATATTTGTGGCGCAGTGACTGCTCTCGGATAGAAAACTTTTTTCAATTACTCTACTAAAAGAAATTGAATATATTACCTTTTTTTTTTTGATAAAAAAAAAAGAACTTTTATTAACGAGAAAATATACAACTAAAGTGAACTTTTATTAATAAGAAAAATATACAACCAAAGTGATTGGCAAACAGATGCGTGCTGATTGCAGGGGGTGAGGAGTGCCACACAACTAGGGGGCTTGAGATACAACTGTTGAAAAGGTAAGAACATATACGATAGCGTTTGCTTCGCGATAGGTGTGGGAGAAGGAAACCGCCATGAAATTCCTTGCAATCTGACGGCAGTCCGAGATGAGATTGGAGATGCACCATGGACATGTCTTAGCAACTCCATTGAGGATGTTGATGGTGAGAAGATTGTCACTCTCGATTATAATGGAAGCCAAGTGCAAAGTATGAGCCAAGAGAAGGGCTTGCCTAATTGCCAATATTTCAGCTGTAATCGCATAGTTAGCACCAATACCCCCAGGTTATTATGATCTCAACAGACTCCACCAATTTCGGTGGGACCTAGGTTTCCCTTACTTACGCGGTCGACATTGAACTTCCAAGAACCAGAAGCAGGAGGCCGCCACGAGAAGTGTCTTGGAGGTGGAACCTTCTTGATTTTTAGAAGTGAACTGAATTCATGTGCTTCCCTAATGGCTTTGAGAAGAACGGAATTAGGATCGAAGTTGTTCCTACCAAAAATCATATCTCAGTAGCCAATCCAAATGTTCCAGATGAGGGTGCAAAAAAGGGTTGTCTTGATAATAGCATCTTTGTTGGTGGGGTGAAACTTAGATATGCAATCTGTGATTGTGTCAGTGATGGATCCGGTAGAAACCTTGTGACTAAGGATAGCTGCAAGCCATATTTGCAATACATTGGGCAATTCAGAAATAGATGATTGGACTCTTGAGCTTGATTCTGACAAAGGGAGCATAGCAAGTTAAAAGAGAATCCTCGTTGATTCAGAATGTCCGGCAGAGGTAGTCGATTGTGAAGCAACTTCCATAAAAGATGGTGAATCTTTGGAGCAATGGGAAAGTGCCAAAGCTTCAATCATTGAATGGAAAAATTGGTGTGGGGAAGCTGAAGGTCTTTAAGCGCCATACTATAAGCCGAAGCTACCAAAAAACATCCATTCGAAGTAGCGGCCCAGATAATCTTATCCCTTGTAAGGTAACAAGGGATGGGAGTAGCAAGGATTTGAAGAGAAATGTCCAGGGGCCACCATTGAAATAAGAGATCAGCACGCCATCCTATCAGCTTGGTTGATGAAGCTCGATACAGTGGTTGGGGCATCGGAGGGAAGAGGTAGTGGAGATGCTAGAGGAGGGAAGTTGGGGATTCAAAAATCAATCCAGGGGTTAATGGAATCCCCAATACCCAGCTATTTGAAAATTCCCAACTAGAGAAGGTCCCTGGCTGAGCAGATCGATTTCCACCCCCAGGATGTTGTGGAGAGGCAAGTTGCATTGAAAAAATTGGATTGTGGAAAATACTTTTTCTTCATATTCCTAGCCCAAAATGAAGAGGGGTTAGTAAGTAATTCCCATCCTTTCTTGGCTAAAAGGGCTTTGTTTATGAATGCCAAGCATTTGACATTGAGTCCACCAAGCCTTTTGGTATTGCAAATGGTAGACCATGAAATAGTTGGAACATGTGAGCTGTTACCATTGGACCAAAAGAAATTTCTGCTTATGGAGTCAAGACCTTTGTGAATTGAACATGGCAAGTTGATGCACAACATTGCATACAGTGGTTGGGCTGACAAGGTTGATTGGATCAACATAAGTTTTCCTGCTAGACTTAACATTTGTGCCTTCCAATGTTGTAACCTCTATGACACCTTTTGAACAAGCTCCTCGCAGTGAGCCTTAGAAATTTTCCCGCTAATAAAAGGGATGCCCAAGTACTTGTTCAAAGCATTAGTAGGAGATATCTGAAAAAATTCCTGCAGGAGTCTTTTAGTGTCAGATTGAATATTACTATTGAACTGAGCCCGAGACTTCTGTATATTAATCTTTTGTCCAGACAACTTACAGTAATTATTAAGGATTGTATTTAAATTTCTCGCTTCTATTATGGAAGCTTTACCGAAGAAGATAAGATCATCAACGAATGCCATGTGAGAGATACGCTCTCCCCCTGCAAACTTGAATGCCGCTAATCTGCCAGGCTTCCAGAGCAATGCCAAGATGAGACGATAGGAGTTCCACACACAAAGTGGGTCGCCTTGATGTAGGCCTTTGGTTGGTTTAAAAAAGGGGAGCGGTTCCCCGTTGAGGATAATGCTGAGTTGGGGAGTCTCCACACTAAACATAACTTTGCTGACCCATGCCAAATCAAAACCATAACCGAGGAGAGTTTTCTTTAAGAAAGGCCATTCCACCCTGTCATATGCTTTGCTCATATCCACTTTGAGGGAGAAAAAGCTAGTTCTCCCTTTCTGAATGCTCTTTAGTTTGTGTAGGATCTCATTCGTGAGTAACACATTGTCTTGTATATTTCGGCCTTTGATGAAATATAGATGAAGTTACATAGGCTTATAGGGTGAAAATCAGATATGGAAGTTGGATGTGCCACCTTAGGAAAAAGAGTAATGTAAATGCAATTTAGTGTAAGGGAAAAATTACCGGTGGTGAAGAACTTCTGAATACATTCCGTTACTTCTTTCCAGATAGAGTGCCACGCCTTATGGTAAAAAATGCCAGAAAAACCATCCGGACCCGGAGACTTTAGGACTTGCATAGAAAAAACTGTTGATTTGATTTCTTGAATGGAGACCGGTCTGTTCAATAGATCATTGTCTTCAACAGTAACCCTACCACAGATGGGCAAGAAGTAGCTATCCTCCAATGTGAGATTAGAGGAGGAAAAAAGATCTATGTAATGCTCCTAAAAGGCATGACCAATGTCATAATCTATTGTCAAAGTAAGGCCCTGAACATTGATGGTCTTTACTTCATTCCTTGAGCGACGCTTCATCGTTGTGAGGTGGAAGAAGTTTGCATTTCTATCTCCTTTGCACAGCCAGGCAGCCCTTGATTTTTGATGCCAGAGGAGTTCCTCTTGATTTAAGAGTTTGTTGAGGGAGGCAAGCAGTGTTTTTTCCTGATGATACGAATGAGAATCTCTATTATAGGGTGGAACCAATTGAAGTTGCGAGAGATTGGACCTCACATTGGCCAGGTTGGTGGAGATATTCCCAACTGCTGTTCTATTCCACTCCCTGAGACTTGTAGATAGGTGACCCAGTTTGGTGCATAATTTATATGAAGCAGAGCCCCTGACATGCAAGGAACCCAAGAAGAAATAACTTGATCCAAGAAAGTCGGCTCTGTGACCCAAAAGGCCTCCAACCGGAATGACCCTCCATTCCTTGGAGAGGGTACTTTGAACAATCGGCATAGAGGAACATAGAGGTGCAACGGAATGGTATCTTTCATGAGAGGACAGCAAAGTCATTGCATTTATCGAGGAAAGAGGGAGATAGTGCTTCCGTATTCTCCTCCTTGGGCAATTTTGAGAATCTATTACCGTACACCAATAAAAAACTAGGAATGTGGGGTCCGCTTCGCTTACAAGGTTGTGAGTCACGACTTTGCTTTGAATAAAAATTTCCAAAAAAACTGAAACAGAAAAAAAAAAAAAACGAAAACGAAAACGAAAAAGAAAGCGAAAGCGAAAGCGAAAGCGAAAGCGAAAGGGGAACGAAGACCACAGAGAAGAATATTTGGTTTTCCTCTTCAGATCTTACTATTGATCCTTCTGGTTTTATGATCTCGTACTGCTAGTTACCTCTGCATTGAACCTCCTGAAAACTAGTACAGAGTATTCTGCGGTAAGGTTAGGGTTCTTTCCTTATTTTCTCTCTCTTATGCTTGCTCCACTAAATTTTTTGGTTTTTTTCTTTCAAATTTTATTTTATGTTTTGGTTGATACATTCAAATTCCAATTGAGAGCAATCGAGGGAGAAGTTAGACTGGAATCTCTTTGCCATGGTGTTTGATTAGTCTGTTTGTTACGGCTTTTCTATATCATTTCATCAATTTAAGAAACACTAGATAGTTTTGCATGCTTAATGTTTTCTGGGTTTGGAAAGAATTTCTGGTTTTCTGATGTGTACTAGTCTATATTTTGGTTTGGAATTTGTTAAAAGAACTAGTAATTTTGGCTCATTGGGAACCCATGGTCTTATCCTTAATTTTGGTATATGCTTTACAAAATGATTTTGGCGTTTTATTGCTAAATTGTTGTTATATCAAATGCACAAAATTGCAAATTTGGCCTATTTCCTCTCCATGTAACTGTGAGTCCTTTCTTTGCTGAGAGAGAAAGGCCAACACCTGGACGTAGATGTTCCTTTTCTGCTCGTTATTGTTGGTAATTAAGATTTTTTTTACAAATGAAAAATGTTGGATTAAGTTAATATTAACCTTTTTTTTTTTTTGTTGGGGAATTTTTATTTTGTGGTTGTTTTGTTCGTATTTTATCACAATATGCAAGGAGACGAGAAGAAACAGAGGAAGTAACAGATTCTTAAGTTTATATGGCGAGGGAGCACCCAAAGTTCCTCCCCCTATTTTCATTTTGCATTTGCCATCACATTTTTGATCGTAATTATTTACTAAATCTCATGGTAGTTATTTAAAGCTTAGAAATTTCAAATCAACTGTTTTAGTATAAAGTAAGGGTTCTAGTTACATACAATATGTATTCATATTCTTATGCTCTAAAGAATTTTCAGGTCAGAATTTAATAAGCTTTTTAATGCAGAAGCATGATCATCACCATTGGGGTATTTTTTTTTTTTTGGCCTTTGATTTGTGCTTCGTGATTTGGATGTATGGTAATAATGTAGGCTAGATACATAGGATTTAAGTTGTTTTTGGTGTCTATCTCAGTTATTTATTCAGTCTATGAGTCCTCCCTCTTAATTCTGTGTAAAGGGAGAAGTTTCTTTTTTAGTTGATCTTTATTTATTTTATTAAATAAGTGTTTGAGCCAATTAGAACTCTCCTTTTTTAGCCTGCAGCTGGGAGGAGGTGATTAGATTTAGGCTAGATTGCTATTTCTTTTGTTATTTAACTGTTTGAGTCAAGTAGGAAGCGTAGATTAGTTAGACTTTCATTTTATGTTTTTTTGTTTTGTTTTATAATTACATGTAAAAGGCTTAACCTCGCCCACGATTTGAGGAATGGATTTGAATCAGTTTGTTTAAATTGAAGAAGTTGTAGTCTCTTTTCTCTCCTCCCTTCCTGTAACAATTAGGGCTTTCCTTCTATATATTTCTGATGCAGATTCCCATCATGAACTACAATACCACAGGAGGAAGAAGCAGCCATAGAACCAGCCTTTGGGCTGAGCTCGACCCACCCCTATGCTGGCCCATCGGTCAGCATAGGAAACCCTTTAATTTCCCTGCTTTAGTAGTTGTTTACACTTTTAGAAAGTCCCTAGTAGCTGCTATTTTGTTTCTTAAATTAGAAGATAGAGGTAGTTTCTATTTTTGTATTAGTTTTTATTTTGGATTAGCTTCTATTTTGCATTAGTTTCTAATTTGAGTAAAGCTTCTATTTTGCAATTTCAGACCTCTATATAAAGAGAGCCTGCTATATACACAAATCAATTTTGAATTAATGAAGTTTGCTGCAGCTATTGCTTACTCCATATCTTGAGAAAGGAAGACAAACAGCTGGGATAGTTGTTGGTGAGATACTCAGGCTGAGATAGCCATTCCCACCCACATCTATCTTGCTTAATAGCTTCTTTTCTATTCTTTTCTAAATTCTTGTTATTACTTAACTGTGAGGGGTGTGTGTGGATTAAATTAAACCTATTCGAAGACATAAACAAGGATCAAAGCCTGTGGAAGACCAGCTCTAAATCTCAAGGTTGATTGTAGCTAGTTACTGTTTTGAGTCAAATCCGGTAGGGCCTTTCTCTCCTATTCTGTCCAGCAACTTTGAAGGCCATTTGGAGGGTTCAAAGGTTACTTCAAGGGAGGCACTTGACCTGGGTTTCAGCCCCTGCTACCCAGCCAAATTTCAACCACAAGTCTTTCTCCGGGTAATTGTTTTCTGCTATCGGGTTTTGTTGTTGGGTTATTTCCTGCTGCTGCAAGTAGTTTTCTGGGTTATTTCTGGTTCCTTTGGGACAGGTTTGGTCATCCTATTTTCTGGTTTCCGTTTTCCTTTTCTGGTTTCTATTAAGACTAATTTGAGGGATCAGATTTGAATTGGTTTGGGACATTTAAACCTTGGGAGTTTGTTTACCTAAGTGTGAATCTGTCTACATTAATTGGTATCAGAGCTATGGCTAAAGAGAGCTCCAACCAATACTCATTGGAAGATGTGATGAAATCCCTCCAACAGTTGAACACAAGGATGGACACTATGGACCTAAAGTTTGAAGAGTTGAAGGAGACTACTGCTGGCCAATCTAATTCTCAGCCTACGGTGAATGATAATCCTAATGCACCAAGAAGGTTTCCATTCACCGCTTGAAGCAGCGTACCAGCCCGTATTTATGGTGGAGGTGAAGAGTTTGATGAACATGATGGACCCTAATGTCCCATGATGACACACATAAGGTGAAATTGGACTTGAAGGAGATGGAAAACATGACCCCTCTATTTGGTGTACGATGTCTTATATTTCATCGCAGTTTAATATAGGGAGTACTAGTGCAAGCACCCCGACAAGCAGAATGGCGGTCCCACTTGCCGGTAAGTGGGCTGTGGGGGTTGCAAGGGGGGCCTGGGGGCAAGAGGCCCCCTACATAGTGAGGGTGTAGGGGGCGTAGCCTTTCGCTCAATTTTTTTATTTGAGGGCAGTTTTGTACTTTCCGGATTAGGGTTTTTCGCTATATATTTGTAGCAAGGTTTTCTTTCTTTGTAATGCAAGCAATATTGTGAGGTGTGAGGACGAGGATTGTAGCCCTATTCTCCATTGATAGAGAAGTAGGATCTCATTTCACCGAGGATGTAGGTAATCTTACCAAACCTCGTAAACCTGTGTGAATTGCTTGTTCTTGTTTTTCCATCATCTTCTGCATCGTTTTAGGGTTGTGTTTTTACAAATTTGTATCAGAGCTCTAGGTTTTCGTTTTCTAGGGTTTGCTATTACGATGGCAGGAAGGGATTGAATGTCAAGTATGACATCAAGCAGTTCAATGGGAAGAACAACTTCACCCTTTGGTGTCAAAGGATGAAGGATCCTTCTGATACAATAGGTAACAATACAACAACACAACTTAGCCTTATCCCAACTAAATGGGGTCGGCTACGTGGATCCATGAGTATATATATATATATATATTTAAAAAAAAAAAAACAATGGTGCAAAAGTTGTTGAGGAAGTCGAAGAAACTTGCAAAAGTTATTGATGGAGATTGGGAAGAGATGGAGGAAAAAATGGTAAGCGCTATCAGATTGAATCTTTCTGATGATGCCCTACAATACGTTGTGGGTATCGAATCTGCATCACGGTTATGGGCTAAACTTAAAAGCATCTACATGACAAAGTCCTTAACGAACAAGTTGCTTGTGAAGAAACAATTGTATTCTCTACAAATGGAGGAAGGTATAGATCTATTAGAACATCTTAACACGTTAAATTAGATTGTAAGTAAACTTGTAAACTTAGAGGTTAAGATGGAGGATGAAGACAAAGCATTACTGTAGCTATCGTCGCTCCCAGAATTATATGATCACATGGTAACGACTCTCTTGTACGGGAAGGAGACCCTTGAGACGGATGAAGTCACGACTGCCTTTATGTCCAATTATATAAGGAAGAAGTCCAGCAGTACAAAATCTCAAGGTCTTTTCGAAGATGACAAGGAGCAGGAAAGAGGGAGATCAAATCAGAAGGGATCTGTGAAGAGTCGATCGAAATCTAAAGGGGTAAAGACAAAGGTCTCTTGTTACTATTGCAAGAAGGTCATCTGAAGAGAGAGTGCTTGAAGAGGAAGGCAGACTTAAGGAAGAAAGGTGTAGATAAGGCATATGAGGAAGCTAGCGTGGCTGATAGTTCTGATGGAGATGTACTCTATATCATCAGGTAAGAATTAACCTTCTGATTCTTGCATTTTAGATTCTGGATGTTCATATCACATACGTCCACACAAGGATTAGTTTGATACATATCAACCGTATAATGGTGGGTTTGTCTTGATGAGGGGTGATGCTATGTGCAAGACCATTGGGATAGGCACTATCAAAATCAAGATGTTTGATGGGCTAATAAGAACTTTAGCAGATGTGAGACATGTACCAAAATTAAGGAAAAACTTAGTAATTTTGGTGTCACACCCTACCACACTAACACCCATATCCAGTCAACCTAATCCTCCAGGATCACAGAAGCAGTACCTTAATTTCACAATTACCGCCAAGATCACATTCTAAAATCAGAGTACGGTAATAAATCATACAAATATCACTGGTGATTTACTAAAATGATAAATTACAACATACAAAATTCATTTGTTAACAACCCACAGGTTTAATATTTACCTCTTACATATAACATCAATATATACATCAAAAGAAATTACTGAATAATAGTAGTGAAATCAATCAGTAACCTGGTGTCTCGTAGACACAAGCCTCACAACTGCCGCTGAAATCCAATCTTGCCTCAGCACTGGTTCCACCATCTAAAAATGGTAATCAACGAGGGGTGAGCTTTACAAGCCCAGTGAGGGGTGAGCATGCAAGCACACACAACATGTAACCAACACACTCAGTCAAATCACAGATGCATAGCCACATGATCCATTTTAATTATAAATATCCATTCTAATTACTAAGTCTCAGTATGTATGGGTATAAGTGCTATAAGCAGCATAGGTGGCATCCCCTTCCCAGTACGTCAGGCCTCAGAGATGCAAGCTAGCTGCAAGCAGGAGTCGGCCAGTCCCGGAAAGAACCTCGGTCCCCCAGCCAACCCCTAAGTAGTAACCCCTGACAGCAATGGTCTCGGAATCCAGCACTGTCATCGGGCCCCCATGCTGTCCTATAGTTATGCGTACAATACGTCGTACCATGCTGTGCCTTCTAAGGATACAGTATGTCTTACCCGGGCGTAGTAGTCCTCTGCGATCCACCACCAAGTGGGATTAGCCAATACCTTACCCCCTATTGGCAAGGGGTTACAGCACTAGGATGTGATTCTAACCATATGCATCTACATGCATCCATAACATCCATATCATTCATAACATCCAATCGTACATCCGTGATCACAACTGTAATATTGACCTCTGAGCCTACGATATCAGAAAGAACCTCGGCCACACCGTGCCTTAGACTGTCAATATTACAACCATCACCACACAACTAACATACTATACATCCACAAAACCTCGATCACATCAAAGTCGGTAAAAACATGGAATATGTGAAATATATAATTTTATATAAAATAAATCCATAACATGTTATTCATCACATTTCACATGGCACACATAACTGAATATATCAGAACACTCCGTAAAATAAATCAAACACCCACTCCCGAATCTGATGCCTTTTCGTTGAGTTCCCATCCATGCGTATCCTTGCCGAGCATCTTAGGTTCTTATGTAAATTATGTACCATCATGTTAAATATTTATATCACTTAATATGACTAAATATAGGTTCACTACTGAACCTAAAACACCTCTCAACAACCCATGTACCAATCTCATTTAAAGTCTCGGAAATGCCCCCGAACTACCATTACCCATACGGTTAATTTGGTAAAAAGGTAGGGAGCATAACCCACAAGGGGCAGGGTATAACTTAATCATAATAGGGACTGATCGGTAACACCTAGCATACCTCTCCGTACAGGTTCCATACTAAACTTGTACAAGCCCTCACTAATCCCTATACAGTCCTTACTTCCCAAGTCTCGATGATGCCCCAAATTAACCCACCTTGTAGGGCCAAAAAAAAAAAAAAAAAAAAAAAAAAAGATGTAGCATGACCCACTAGGGGGTAGGGTATCGGCAGAAAAATTGAGGCTGATCAGACCTAAAATCACCCAATCGGCGGGTTGGCTGGCCAGTTGAACCTGTTAGTTCCCTCCTTTCTGCGGAATTCGATTTTGCCCTTTGCTGTTCTTTATAGCCAAACTCAGATTTCGGTTTAATTCCTTAGTCCATGGTTCTGGTCATGGATACTAGGTCTGAAGATGGGTTTTAGACTTCAATTTGACCCATCTTTGGGATTTAATTAGCTAAACCTAGGGTTGATATATTCAATTTTGCAGAAAACTTCAGAATTTAAACCCAGAGTCTGTAAATTCTGCAGAATTGAGCTTTTCCCCTTTGAATTAACTTTCTAATTAAGACTATAATAATAAAATTCAGCCCCTCAAATTGCCTGCTACTATCAATTTAATCCAGCAACTGAAATCTGGGAAGAGAATCATATTCAACTTATCCCAAAATTCCAATTCTAGAACAATTAAAATTCTGCCCTTGTTTATTGCAGAATTTTTAATCTTATACAACCTCTATTGAGTTACAATTTGCATTATTTACTCATAAAATCTAAGAGCCCTCTGTCCTAGGGTTTACAGAGATGAGTTTTATGCAAATTGAGTCACAGAACTTTTCCCGAAATTGGGGATTTACTCACTGGGTTCTGAATTCAGCTCATAGGGACTCAATTGTAGTCCCTACACCACTGAAACCCTAGACCCTAACATGCCACCCTACTGTACAGCCATTAAAGAGCAGTTCTTACCTTAATTCTGCAGACACAACAGTGGGTACAACAGCCCATGCACAACCTCCTTTTTTTTCTTCTTCTTCTTCTTCTTATTCTTCTCTCCCCAACGTTTTCAGGTTGTGAAAGGCTGAAATGAAGTAAATGGGATAATGGAATTTATTTATAGTGGTTAAAACATATTACACTAGGGCCTGTTTGGCTGAAATACTTAATTCCTTAAGGGTAATTCTTAAAAACTACTTTTAAAAACTGATTTTTAGAAACTTACAATTAGAACTGATTAAAATTAATTTCTCATTAATGGAATCCACCAAATACTGATCTAAAACATGGGTTACACTCAGCAAATAGACCCCTATGCATGGGGTAGACGTGATGAGTTGGCCTACAGAGAGGTGGGCCCAACATAGAAAACTTTTTTACATTCAATTCATAGCAGAGCAGCCTCCTTTATATTATGAGCTGGGCCATACCCTTGGACTCAGTTACCTCAAATTTCAGGGTGTTACATTTTGGGGCACTTGACTCAAATGGCTGCAAGTATATAGCAGAAGGTGGATTTCTCAAAGTTATTAAGGGTGTTATGGCTATCATGAAGGGACAGCTGACAGGAAACCTATACAGCCTCATAGGGAGTACCGTTACAAGTGGAGCATCTTTGACTACAGATGCAGGATTTGATACAGATGATACTTATCTGTGGCATATGCGGCTAGGGCATATAGGAGAAAGGAGATTGATGGAGCTTCATAAAAGGAAATTGTTGAAGGGAGTGAAAATTTGTAAACTGAACTTCTGTAAGTATTTTGTGTTTGGAAAACAGTGCAAGTTTAATTTTAAAACTGCAAAACATAGTAGTAAAAGGGTGCTTGATTATATACACAACAATGTATGGGTCCTTCAACAACCAAATCTAAAGGTGGGGCAGAATACTTCGTGGCCTTTGTTGATGATTATTTAAGGAAAGTCTGGATCTACTCCATGAAGCATATATATGAGGTGTTCAGTAAATTTAAGGAATGGAAGGCTGAGGTAGAAAAGAAGACAGGAAAGAAAATTAAGTACTTGAGAACAGATAATGGAGGGGAGTACACGTACAAGCCGTTTTAAAATTATGCAAATTTGAAGGGATTACATGTCACTTCACGGCTCTAAAGGAACTACAGCAAAATGGTCTAACTGAAAAGATGAACATGACACTTCTAGAAAGAGCTCAGAGTATGAGGCTGAATGCAGGGTTGAGCAAGAGATTTTGGGCAGAAGCAGTGAATATGGCATGTTTTCCTATCAACAGGTTTCCATCAAAGGTGATTGATTGTATAATTCTCGAAGAGGTATGGATAGGAAAACCAGTAGATTATTCTATTCTAAAAATATTTGGTTGTCCAGCTTATATTCATGTAAAGAGTCAGCAACGTTCCAAGTTAGACTCAAAGTCTAAGCAGTGTATCTTTCTTGGTTTCGAGAAAGGCATAAAGGGATAAGTTATGGGATCCAAGTTCACAGAAGGTTACGGTTAGCAGGGACGTGTTTGATGAGTCTCACATGGTGAAGTCAAATTGCAGTTCACAAGCAGTTGATGAAAATAAAAAAGGTTCTACTGTACAGGTGGAGCTAGGTGAGTCAGAAACAAAAAGAGAATGAGTCATCTAGTGACTTACTAGGACAATAGGAAACAGTAGAAGGTCCCTATACTATGGCAAAGGGTAAATGGAATCATACTCACAAAGCACCTGTGAGATACGGGTTTGAGGACGTAGTTGCCTATGCCCTCACTGTAGGTATAGGAGATCCATCTTCCTACCATGATGCTTTTAGTGATACATAGCATGATAAATGGATGACAATTATAATAGAGGAAATGGAGTCTCTACATAAGAACAAGACTTGGGAGATTGTGGAAAAACCTAAGGAAAGGAAAATCATTGGGTGTAAATGGGTTTTTTCGTAAGAAAATGTAGCATTTGAGAAGGAGCGTGAAAGGTATAAGGACAGTCTTGTAAACAAGGGCTATGCACAAGAGGGGATAGACTACAGTGAAATATTCTCTCCAGTGGTGAAGCACATTTTGATCTAGGTATTTCTCGCTTTGGTGGCCTTGTATGATTTGGAGCTTGAACAGCTTGATGTGAACTGCATTTCTTCATGGTGACTTGGATGAATAGATTTACATGGAGCAACCTGAAGGTTTTAAGGTGCAAGGGAAGGATGATCATGTTTGTTTGCTTAAGAGGTCGCTTTATGGTCTTAAGCAATCTCCTAGGCAGTGGTACAAGTGCTTTGATTACCACATGATGAAGATTGGCTACACAAGAAGTGAGTATGATGTGTTTTTTTTTAAATTGTCAAGTGATAATTCCATTATTTTGTTGATGCTTTATGTTGATGATATACTCATTGTTGCAAAGAATAAGCATGATATAATCTCTTCTAAGTCTTTGTGTGTGTTTTATTTGAGATGAAGGATCTTGGTACAGCTAAGAAGATCCTTGGCATAGAAATCCTTAGAAATAGAAATGCAGGTAAACTTTGGGTAACTCAGAAGAGGTATATTGAAAAGGTGCTATATGTTTTTGCAGAAATGCAACCCTAAAACGATGCAGAAGATGATGGAAAAACAGAACAAGCAATGCACACAGATTTATGAGGTTTGGCATAGAATGCCGTCCTGCCTGCCGAGGCACTGCACCAGTACTCCTTGGGTTAAACTATGACAGAATTCAAGACATCATACATTAACAGTTTCAACATGGAAAAGGCTAAGCCAGTTAACACTCCGTTAGCTAGCCACTTCAAGTTCTCTGAAAGGGAATGCCCTACAACACATGAGGAGGTGGAGCAGATGTCTCAGGTCCCCTATGCTAGCGCAGTTGGGAGTCTTATATATACTATGGTTTGTAGCAGGACGGATTTGTCTCATGCTGCCAGTGTTAGCAGATACATGAGTAATCCAGGGAAGGAGTATTGGAATGCAATTAAGTGGATCTTCAAATATTTGAGCAAGGCTAAAGATATAGGCGTTATGTTCAATGATAAGGGAAGTTCCACAGAATTGACGGATTATGTTGATTCTGACTATACTGATGATTTAGACAAGAGGAGGTCTACTACAGGGTATGTATTTACATTGGCTGGTGGACCTAAATTATGGAGGGCGATGCTTCAGTCTACAGCTGCATTGTCCACTACAGAGGCAGAATACATGACGGCAGTTGAGGCTGCCAAGGAAGGAGTCTGGTTGGCTAGATTGGTTCGTGAGTTGGGGTTGGAGCAAGGATGTACATTGTTATATTGTGACAGTTGAAGTGCCATACATCTTGCAAAGAATCAGGTGTTTCATGCAAGGACAAAGCATATTGATGTGAGGTTTCACAAGATGAGGGGGCTTGTGTGAAGGTAGTATTCACTTGAGAAAGATTCACACAGATCGAAATCCTGCAGATATACTTACCAAGCCGGTCACTACAGAGAAGTTCGAGTCCTGTTTGGACTTGATTAATATTACTCATTGTTGAAGATGAGGGACGCACCAAATATGTGTGGGCTTGTACCTCTAATGAGGTACGGGGATGAAGACGTCTACAGGTTATCTTTACAGGAGGCTTGATAGAATTCAAGCCAAGGAGGAGATTGTTGGTGTACGATGTCTTGTATTCCGTCATAGTTTAATCCAGGGAGTACTGGTGCAGGCGCCTCGATAGGTAGGACGGTGGGCCCGTTTGCCGGTAAGTAGGCCATGGGGGTTGCAAGGGGGGCAGGAGGCCTCCTGCATATCAGGGGTGTAGGGGGCATAGTGCCCCGCTCGAATTTTTTATTTGAGGATAGTTTTGTACTTTTCGGATTAGGTTTTTTTGCTATATATTTGTAGCAAAATTTTTTTCTCTGTAATGCAAGCAATAATAAGAGGTGTGAGAATAAGCGTTGTAACCCTATTCTCCATTGATAGTGAAGCAAGATCTCATCTCACCGAGGATGCAGACAATCTTACCGAACCTCGTAAACCTGTGTGTATTGCTTGTTCTTGTTTTTCCATTATATTCTGCACCATTTTAGGTTTGGGTTTCTACACTACTTCCATGACTGGCTGAATGCATTAGATGACTATTTCAAATGGTACCGCATGTCTGAGGAAAGGAAGATCCAACTTGCTATCACCAAATTTACAGGTGGTGCTAAGGATTGATGGAAAGCTGAAGAGAGTAGACTTATCTGGAGACGGAGAGAGCCTCACAATTGGGAGGAACTTAATACTCAGTGAGAGATACTTTTCCTTAACAAACTGACATCTTCTCTATGACATGCTCAACACTCTTCGACAAGGTACCATGACTGTTGAGTAATACATTGATAAGTTTAATGATTTACTCTCGCGTACAAGTGCTTATCACGAGGATGAGGAACTGCTTATGTCTCGATTCAAGTTGGGACTACGATATGATATCCCTGATAAAATTGGTGTGGTGGAACTTTCATCTTTGAATGCATGTATTGAAAAGTCCTTAGAGGCGGAAGATTTGATCAAATCAGCCCCTAGAAGGTACAGTCAGCCCATTGAAATTAAGAGGCTGCTTGCACCAAATAAACCTAGTGGATTCTCTACCCGAGCTCTACAAGTCACACTGGATAAGGGTAAGAGTCCTATGGTTGGGGGAGATTTTGAAGTGCTTCCATTGTGGTGGTTACGGACACTATGCCAAATTCTATCCTAAATGTGGAAGAGCCAATTCCATCATCACCGCAATTGAATCCAACCCAGACATGCAAATCCATGAACCCTAAGATGATGATTGGGGTGTGAACGTCGCTGTTGAAGGAATGGAAGATGATTATGAGGCTGAATATACACAAGAAGATGATGATCCATATGCTACTATTAATGTGGAAATTCTGGTGGCTGAAGCAAAGGGAGAAGATTGGAGGAGACACAATATCTTCTATACGTTGATGTCTTGTGGGCCTCACAAGGCTCAAGTGATTGTGGACGGTGGGAGTTGTGTGAATGTGGTGTCTCAAGCTTTTGTGATTGAGGGATAGCTCAAGACCGAACCCCATCCACAACCCTACAAGGTGTCACTTCTAGACAATAACACTATGGTTGTAAATCAGTGATGTTCTGTGCCATTGAAGATCTCAGGATATGAAGAGAATATCTGGTGTGATGTCATCCCTATGATGCTAACTGATATGTTGCTTGGAAGACCACGACTATATGACAATAATGTCTTGGTTGGTACCTGGTGGTACCAAGAACCAGTGTTTTGTCGATTATAAAGGCAGGCCACTTACAGTAAACCCACTAAACATACATCAAGTGGAAGCTAAGTTGAGGGCTGCCCAGGTACGAAGACAACATGTTTTGAAGAGTATTGAGAAGGCCCCTTCCAAAGAAGCTACTGAACCAAAGAAGCAATCATACAAAGCAAACACAAGCAAGAGACACATGGTGGACAAGAAATTGTGCGTGCTGCCCCATAGAGAGTTCTTGACTACAAGTGAAGAAACTGGACCGATTTTAGCCCTTGTTACAAAAGAAGGTGAACCGGTGAAAGAGGTGACACATTCTCAACCCATCAGAGACTTGTTAGCTGATTTTTCAGATTTGGTGCCCGATGAGCTACCGGATGAGCTACCTTCTATGAGGGACATATAAGTATATAACATGCTATTGATCTAGTGCCTGGATCAATATTACCAAATTTGACCACTTATCGTCTCAGCCCCACCTAGTATGCCGAGCTCAAGAGACAAGTGGATGACCTTTTGCGAAAGGGATTTCTAGAGAAAGCATGAGCTCGTGTGCCGTACCAGCCCTATTGACACCTAAGAAGGACGGATCATGGTGTATATGTATTGATAGCCATGCCATCAACAAGATCACAGTAAAGTATTGATTTCCCATTCCCCGTTTGGATGATATGTTGGACATGCTAACAGGAGCCACTATCTTTTCGAAGATTGATAAACGAAGTGGGTCTCACCAAATTAGGATCTGCCTTGGATTAACGGAAAACGACATTCAAGACAAAAGAAGGGCTATACTAATGGAAGGTTATGCTCTTTGGCCTTACTAATGCACCTAGTACCTTTATGCGAGTGATGACTCATGTGCTACGCTCCTTTATTGGCAAGTTTCTTGTGGTGGACTTTGATGACATCTTAATTTACAGCAAGGCGCAAGATGAGCATCTTGAACATTTGAGGTGTGAGGAAGGTGCTATGGAAAGAGAAGCTCTCCATCTATTTGATGAAGTGTACCTTTATGTTGCCCAAGGTTATATTCCTTAGTTTTATTGTGTCCTCTCAAGGTGTAGAAGCCGACCCCGCGAAGGTTAAAAACGTGGTAGATTGGCATATTCCTAAGACTTTGAGGGAGGTTCGAAGTTTCCACGGCCTTACCTTGTTTAATAGATGGTTCATACGGAATTTCAACACTATTATGGCACCTATCATGGAGTGCATGAAAGGAGGGAAAGCGCCATTCCAATGGTTGCCACTAAAGCATTCAACTTGATCAAACAGAAGACAACGGAAGCCCCGGTGCTTACGCTACTTAATTTTGATCTGATGTTTGAAGTGGCTACCGATGCATCCCATGCTGGGATAGGAGTAGTGCTTGTGCAAGCTAGCCATCCGATTGCCTTCTACAATGAAAATTTGAATGATTTAAAAAAGAAGGTATTCTACATATGATTTGGAACTCTATGCCGTTATTCAAATTATCAAGCATTGGAGACACTATTTGATTGGCAAGGAGTTCATACTCTATTCGGAGTTGAGGCACTTAAGTACTTGCATTTCCAAAAGTCCATTAGCAATTGGCATGCTAAATGGATCTCTTTTTTAAAAGAGTATGTATTTGCTCTCTAGTATAAAGCTGAAAAAGAGAATCAAGTGGTTGATGCGCTTAATTGGAAGGTACTAATGATGAATACCTTTACCCTACAAAGCATAGGGGTGGAACACATAAAAAACGAGTATGCTCATGATGCTGATTTTGTAGAAATGTTCGGAAAATTACAAAGAGGTCGAGATGACAAGTATTCCGTTCATGATGGATACCTATTTAAGGGCACATGTCTTTGTATTCCGAATGCCTCTTTAAGGCACTGCTTGGTTCGAGAGCTACATGGAGGAGGAATGGGTGGACACTTTGGCAAGGACAAAACATA
>NC_056565.1:39834460-39834739 GCF_013358625.1 Macadamia integrifolia
AAGAGGGGGGAGTTGATGTAGATTCCCGTTATGGACTACAATACCATAGGAGGAAGAAGCAGCCATCAAACCAGCCTTTGGGCTGAGCTCGACCCACCAATAGGAAACCTTTAATTTCCCTGCTTTAGTAGTTGTTTACACTTTTAGAAAGTCCCTAGTAGCTGTATTTTGTTTCTTAAATTAGAAGAAAGAGGTAGTTTCTATTTTGCATTAGTTTCTAATATGAGTTGAGTTTTTATTTTGTAATTTCAGATCTCTATATAAAGAGAGCCTGCTGTA
>NC_056565.1:39834768-39892931 GCF_013358625.1 Macadamia integrifolia
TAGCTATTGCTTGCTCCTGAGAAAGGAAGACAAAAAGCTTGGGTAGCTGTGGGCGAGATACCCAGGCTGAGATAGCCATTCCCACCCACATCTATCTTGCTTAATATCTTCTTCTTCATCTTCTTCTTCTTTTTTTTTTTTTTTTTCTAATTTCTGTTATTACTTACTGTGAGGGGAGTGTGTGGATTAAATTAAACCTATTTGAAGACATAAAACAGGATTGAAGTCTATGGAAGACCAGCTTCAAATCTCAAGGTCGATTGCAGCTTGTTACTGTTTTGAGTCAAATCTGTCAGGGCCTTTCTCTCCTAATCTGTCCAGCAACTTTGAAGGCCCTTTGGAGGGTTGAATGGTTACTTCAAGGGAGGCACTCGACCTGGGTTTCAGCCCCTGCTACCCAGCCAAATTTCAACCACAAGTCTTTCTCCCTGTTCTGGCCGAGACCCAGTTCTGCCTGGGGATTGTTTTTTGATATCGGGTTTTGTTGCTGGGCAATTTCCTGCTGCTGCAAGTAGTTTTCTGGGTTATTTCTGATTCATTTGGGACAGGTTTGGTCATCCTATTTTCTGGTTTCTGTTTTCCTTTTCTGGTCCTATTTTCTGGTTTCTGTTAAGACTAATTTGAGGGTTCATATTTGAATTGGTTTGGGCCATTTAAACATTGGGAGTTTGTTTACCTAAGTGTGAACCTACTTCTACATTAATTTCTCTCTCCCTACAATCTAGTCTCTTCCTTCTCTCAAACCTGCCATCTGAAAACCTGCCACAGTTGATCCTTCGACTGATCTACATCAACGTTATAGAGCCAAACTTGGCTTTAGCCTTTAGATATCATGTAGTCTATTCTCATGTTTGCTATCCTCTTAACAACCTCCAGTCATGCAAGAGATCTTGTGAAAGGTTGAATCATAGTCGAAAAGATTGCCGACAATTCAGGAATTAAAGAACAAATTGCTGGTCACATTTAAAGGTAAGGAATCTTATATCGACGAACTGATCTCAGTTGTTGAACAGTGAGTAGAAGAACAATTATACAAGCCATGATGATAAAGGATGAGGTGGGATCACTGATCGTTGAAGATCAACTGGAGGAGCATAAAATGGTTTTAATTGATTTCATGCTTCCGAGTTGCATCTTTGACACTGGACTCTATGTCGCTGATTTTGAACCATTGGATCATGATCTGATCATTGATTTCAATGGGTTAATGAGGATGGATGTTGATCGTGCGTGAAATATTTTCCTGTTATATAAAGCTCAAGGGCAAGTTTTTTCAAACTGCGGGAAAATGCAAGAGCATGATCACCACCATTGAATGTGGTTTGATAAATTATTTTGGGCCTTTGTTTTGTATATTGTAACAGGGATGTATTGTAATAATGTAGGCTAAATACATGGGATAGTTTTTTTTAAGTTGTTTTAAAGCCTATCTCAGTTATTTATTCAGTTTAGGTGTCCTTCAGCAAGTCTTTATGTTGAGTGGAGTGGAGGGGTATAATTATGAATATACTTTTTATAAAATCCTAATGAGAAATAGTATCAAAAGGGGCAAAGCAGGGAAAGAATACTAATACCAAAAACCTCATAACACGTGAAGATAGAAATGCAGAGCGTTGTCATTAATCTCCACCGTTGCTTCACCTGTCACTCCCACCATCGTCACCTGCGCCTCGAACACTTGCGTCATGTCAATCGATCTATCACTGTTGCCCTCACATTTTGTTTCTCCTTCACTTGAAGAAGAAGCAAGAGAAAAAGAGTATTCTGGACTATCGCTTGTTGTTGGGTTCCTCTGAGTGAATTGGAGTATTTGCAAATTTTTGTTAAAAATCAGAGCACTAGATTTTTCTTCAGGTATGGATTTGGTTCAGTAGCTGCTTTGATTAATTGAAAGGCTTTCTTGAGCATCATCTGTTGAATTCCCAAATCCGTTTATTAGCTAGTCCAGAGGGACATGAGTTTTTGTCTTTTGAACTAAAATATTTGCTCCCCATTCCTTTGATTCCCATTGCTCAGAGTCCTCGTGTCATGATTTGTTCCTCGAGTTAGACCATTTGAGAAGTTTACTTCAGGAATCAAATGAAAGGGAATCACAACTGTAGGCTAAGCTGAAGTATAAGGAGAATCCAAAGTCTGGGATCTTGAATAAAAAAGGATTAAAGCTGAGAATCTTGTTCAGCATGTTCATTCATTTGCAAGATTTTTGAAAATTCGTCCTTCTGAGCAATTGACATCTCTATTATCTGCTGTAGCAAAGGCTTATGCTGCCACCATAGTTTGACGATGTGCCACCTCCCCTCCCCCTCCCTCCTCACTCCTCCCTCCTCCCTCCTCCCTCCTCCCTCCTCACCCTCCCCTTCCCCTTCCTCCTCTCCCTAACCAACTCTCTCCTGCTCACCCTCCTTCTCCTCCTGCTGCCCTTGTTCATGGGAGTATTGTAGGCTTCGCCTCCCCCACCAATTCAGAAATTCCTATGGTCTGTTGTTAGTAGGTTTTTCTATCCCTGTTTCTTACCCCTCTGGATATGTATTTCAGCAGGATTCGATGAGGTATGAATTTACAAATTATTCTACCCAAAAAAATAAAAGAATTTACAAAATTATGCCCCAAAATTATGCCCCCACCTTCCATTACAACAAGAAATTTTATTAGGGGTAAACAATAAATAATAAGGTGAATTGCTTCACTCGTCATCATGACATATAGAGAGACACTTTTATTACTTAACTGTGGAAATCGGAAGCTTAGGTTAGTAAGACTTTTATTTTATGTTTTTTCCTGTTTTTAAATACATGTAAAAGGTGAATTCTCACCCATGATTTGATTAATAGAATTGAATTAGTTTGTTTGAATTGAAGAGATCTCTCTCCTGATGCAATATCACTTCCGTGGATTGGCCGGGACCCGTTTGAAAGCCCAGATTGAAAACTGGGTCCAAATTTGGATTTTGGGTCTAGTAGGATATTTAGGCATTAAATTCGGTTGATATTGTAAACTTTTATTTTATTCTATTTTATTTTGGTAGGAGTATGTAGGAGATTCTAGCTTTCAAGTTTCTTTGTTTAAGTTTACTTCAAAGTTCCTCTCTTCTTTATAAATATGTAAGCAACCCAATATAATAGACAAGTTGAAGAATCATTGCAACTACGATTACACATAAAAGACCTGTTTAGGCATTTGGGTGGGCCCACAGTGATCCCAAGCGGGGTTTTTGAACCACCCGGGTTGCCTCAATTTGGTATCAAGAACACCTCGTCGAGCTTCAAGTCATATTGACCAGCTACAATGGCATGTTTAGGAGAAGGAAACATGTGACATTGTGCCCTCTAATCAGCTCCATTTGATGTCATATCTGGGACAAGGGCTATATATGCAATTATTTTCTCACTACTTCTCCTATGGTCATTATAGGCCTGTCCTTGCTCTTTTAGTTCCTTCAATCTGAAGTAGATCAGTCTTCTTTACTAGTGCATCCCAATGCCTCCGTTGAACATGGCCATGCCACCTCAGATGACTTTCAAGGAGCTTATTATGAATCGGGGCAACTTCCTAATTCACTCTATTCTTTACGTTATCCTTTCTTGTTTTTGTGCACATCCATCTCAATATCCTCATTTCTTCTACGCATAGCTTATTTATATGACACTTCATAGCTGTTCAACCTTCCACTCCATACATCAGCTGGTCGCATAACAATCATATAGAATTTTCTTATAGCTTTAAAGGAATACGTTAGTCACACAGCAGTCTAGATGCACTTTATCCATCCGACTTTAGTGCCTTGTGAAACATCATCCTTGATGTCTGCTTTATTTATGATTGACTCATATATTTAAAATAATCACATTGCTGTATCTCTCTCTCCTCTCGTCAATTTTCACTATAATGTTATTTTATATAGTGGGGCTAAAGTTACGCACTCCATCTTCAATCTACTTATCTTAAAAACTTTAGATTCCAAGGTTGATCTCCAAAACTCCAACTTAGCATTAATCCCTGCTTTTGTTTCATCCGCCAAAACAATCTTAGCAACAGAGAGCATATACAATGGAACCTCATTTTGAAAGTTCCTAGTTAAATCATCACGATAAGCGCAAACAAATAAGGGCTTAAAGTTGATCCTTGATATAGCGCAATGATAATTAGGAATTCACTGCCTTAACCTCCCATTGTTCTCACATTGGTCGTCGTGCCCTTATATATATAGTTAATTATGTCCACATATTTACTTGACACCATAGTTGTCAAGGCGTCGCCTAGGCGATGACTAGGCGTCCAGGCGGCCTTGTGTTTTGGCACTTATTTATGCCAAATATCATTCATTTACTTAAGATATTATTCATAAATAAGAAAATACCCCCTATTTGAATCCAATAAAAATAGTTTAAAAATCAAATTCCAAAAGGATAAAAAGTCAACCCCCAGTCCAAGAACAAAAACTGGATTTTGGTTATAGGGACGATTTTCAACTTTTAAATGCTAGGGTTTTTCTCAATTATGAAAATTTTATAAATTCTATCATGTTAAAACATTGCTAAAAACCAAAAGTCCGGTAAAAAAATATTTTGTTTTGATATTCATAAAATTATTTTCATTCAGGCGATTTTAACAGTATTCGCGCACTTAAAAATAAGTTTGACTGAAGCATAACTTTGTCATTGCAACTCAGATTTAAGTAATCTTAGACTTGTTAGAAAGCTGGTTTTATATTATAACTAATACAACAAGTCTCATGTAAAAATAAAATCATTTGACCAGTCAAACTTATTATAGAATAAGAGCATTTCTCTAAATGTTGATTTTTTATAACTTAATATGACTTAATGTTAATTTTTTATGATTTGATGTGGCTAAATGTTGATTTTTAATGACTTGATGTGGCTTAATCTTGATTTTTTATGATACAAGGTATATATAACTTACTAAATAATGTTAGAAAATAGGAAAAATAAAAAATAACACTTGTTCGCCTAGTTCGCCTTAAGGCGGACGCCTTCTCGCCTAAACGCTTAGACAACCCTCTACCGCATTGGTTCGCCTTGGGGTTCAGGTGGTTTTCCTGGGGCCTAGGTAATAGTTGCCTTATTGCATTGCATGTTGCCTTGTGTTTTGGCACTTATTTAAGCCGAATATTTTAAATAAATGAATCATTATTTCATTTGCTTAAGATATTATTCGTAAATAAGCTAATACCCCCTATTTAAATCCAATAAAAATATTAAAAATCAAATTCCATAAGGATAAAAATCAACCCCCCAGTCCAAGAACAAAAACTGGATTTTAGATACAGGGGAGATTTTCAACTTTTAAATGTTGGGAGTTTTCTTAATCATGAAAATTTTATAAATCTTATCATGTTAAGAAATTGCAAAAAACCAAAAGTCTGGTAAAATAATCTTTTGTTTTGATATCTATAAAATTATTTTCATTCAGGTGATTTTAACAACATTCGCGCACTTTAAAATAAGTTTGATTGGAACAAAATTTATCATTATAACTTAGATTTAAATAAATTTAAATTTGCTTTAAATTTTCTTGTGACTTAATGTGACTTAATGTTAATTTTTTATGATTTGATGTGACTTAATGTTGATTTTTAATGACTTGATGTGGCTTAATGTTGATTATTTATGATACAAGGTATATGTAGCTTACTAAGTAATATTAGAAAAGTGGGAAAATAAAAAATAACACTTGGTCGCGTTGTTCGCCTTAAGGCGGGCGTACTTCTCGCCTAAGCGCTTAGATAGCCCTCCAACGCCTTGGTTCGCCTTTGCGCTGTGGCAACTATGCTCGACACCAGGGGTGAAACAGGGCCGGGTTGGGTCGGGTTGACCCTAGCTGGTCTTCTTAGTGGAATCACATTCCGATAAGTACAACATTTGATAATTAAGAAAATTGATAGATTTGAAGCAAATGGTTTTTAATTAAAATGCTAAAATGAATTCCTCTATTGAACTATACTGAACGTGATATTTTATCATTCTTTCATGGATATTCCATGTGCCCCCTATTTTTCTATGTGACCCTATTTTTAATCCCTTCCATCAAAAGTCAAACATATTAAGACAATCCAATCATTCACTGTTGTTAGAATTTTATCTTGATCTACAATAATGCTTAATTTCCAATATATAAGGACCAAGAAACTCAAATACTGCAAGCCCCCACCTCTCCTCATTCCTTATTTCATGGCTGTAGAGATGGGTTTTTCCTTTGACTTTGTGCTCTCTTTTGGCTATACTGTTCTCTATCATATTCTTGTTGCACATGAAACTCAATGACAACAATAAGAAACTCCCACCAGGAAATATGTGATGTAGATGCACGATGGATTTAGGAAAAAAAAAATCTTTTTTCTTTGATATTCTTCTTCCTTTTCTCTCTGTATTCTGGTTTTTTTTACCCTGTTCTGGGCGACAGTTGCAGCCCTACTGAGGCACTTCGAACTCAGCTGTGCGTGAGTTGTTTGGGTCAAACTGTTGGTCGAAGGAAGCCCTTCCCAAGGCAACCCTAACCCTTGAATCTCAGGTCTGAAAGTGATCCTTGCTGTGAGAGATACATCTACAACCCTACCCAGACCTGTACCTGCCGCCCTTGTGATTCCAGGAGTTGAATCTGAACCTAATACTTGATCAGTTGGGTTTATGGTGGTGGGTTTGATAAATCTGGGTTATGCAATCCTATACCTGCAATTTCAGCCCAAGCCTAGGTCTGACCTGTGAGATCCTTCACTTGGAGTAGAGGCAGCTCTCGCTGGTTCTGAATTCTATCGTGCGTGTTGTAGGTTGAAGAAAGCTGACTCTAAATTTACAAGTAAGGATAGTTATTTATAATTACAAGAAAACCCCCTGTCCTCGAAATTATGTTCTAATATTCCCCTATTATGTTAGTAATTCCAGAATACCCCCCTCTTCTAATTTTTTTATTTCAGTTTGACCCTAGTATCTATTTCCATCTCTTCTAAGTGCTAGAGTTGTGCTTGAAGTTATAATAATGCCCCTACTTCTTTGCAAACTGTTTTAGTTGTTAATTGTGGGCCCATGAGCGATCCGATTCCGACTTTTGGAACCTGAATCCGCATCAAGTGGTATCAGAGCAAATTTTTTTGCAATTTTTTAACCATGACAGGTCACATCACCAATGCTGAGTTGCACAAATTGTATCGCGAGTTAGCCGAGAACCAACAGAATACTGATGCTAGGCTTGAGAGGACTGAAGCCAAGTTTGACAAGTTTATGGAAGAGATGATTGCCTTTATGAAGAGGTTTGACAAACGAGCTGAAGAAGGATCCTCTACATTACCTCCTCAGCTCAACACTTTACGGATCGAAGATACACCTCAGAGGCAGCTACTTGATCCAGTTGTTCCACAGGATGTTATCCGGTAATTTTCTGATAGAGATTATGGCATCAAAGTTGAGGTTCCCGAGTTCAGTGGTGGAAAGGGACCTAAGGAATTTCTTGACTGGCTTACCAAAGTGGAGAGAATTTTTGCGTATAAGTCTCTTCCAGATGTGAAGTGTGAACTCATCATCACCAAGTTTATTGGGTATGCATGTTCATGGTGGGATGATATACTACATGCAAGGTTTGTCAGAAGACTTGGACCCATTACCAATTGGGAGGTCATGAAGCAAATCCTGACTGAAAAATTTGTTCCTCTTAATTATGAAAAGGTAATGTTCCATAAATTACTTAACTTGCAACAAGGGAACAAATATGTGGATTCCTACACCCTTGAATTCCACAAACTGTCTTCAAGGTGTCGACTTCAGGAAACAGACCAGCAACGGGTGATGCGATATATCACTGGGTTAAGTACTGAGATTCGACTTGAGTTTGCTAACACTGATTTCAGGTCTGTTGATGTGGCAGCAGCTCATGCCAAGACAACTGAAGAGAAGTCCATTTATTGGAAGGGTATGCTCAAGACTTCTTCAGTTTATAGACCTCCACCACGTATGGAGGAAAAGAAGCCTGAAGCTCGCAGAGTTGAAGAGAAAAGGTCAGAGTTCAACAAGGATAGTGTTGGGGTGAAGAATATCATATGCCACAGTTGTGGCGAGAAGGGTCACTATTCCAACAAGTGTCCCAATAGGACTCGTTTTGTGAACGTAGCAGAGAAGCAGCCGACAGAGAAGAGTGAAGATTGATGAATCCCATTTATATCCTTATCCCCTCGAGGACGATGATATTGTCGATGATGAAGATGAGGATGTAGAAGCTCATTCAGCTAGCCTTTCATCTTTTTCGAATAGACTTGTTGATAAGGCTCCTCTCTTCAGATAGAAGGGTATTTTCCTGCACGGCTCCGACCATACTGATGTTCATGCAGTTGTTGATACTGGGGCAAAAGCAAATTTTATATCTGCTGAATTTGTTCGAGCACACAACCTTCCACAGAAGTAGCTTTTCAAGAAGATTCACGTGCGAGGTTTTGGAACCACAGCTTGAGAAGAGACCACTGCAGTTGTTCGAGTACACTTACAGTTTGGGTCACTACAGTACCATGTGACTTGCTTGGTCACCCCATTGGCACACTGTGACATTCTTTTAGGGCGACCTTGGCAGCGACATGCAGGCATTCTCTACAATGGCGCACGAAACACCATCAAGGTGAAGCAAGGAGGTCGTATGTACTTAATGAGGCCACATGCATTATCCGACATTCCACGTCATCGACTGACTCCTGCTCCAGTGACATGTCAGCCTACTCTCCCTCTTGGAGTTATATTCCCATCTTCTGTTTCGAAATATGTGCCACCTCATTGGCGAGTGATTTATAAGGGAGTCTTGGGAGCACGACCTAACTCGACGGAGTCGAGTTCTTTTAAGGCTGGGAGAGCTGATGTAGATGCACGATGGATTTAGGAAAAAAAAATCTTTTTGATTTGATTTTCTTTTGTTTTAGAAACAATTTCTTTTAAATTAGTTAGTTTCTAATTTTAGATTATTTTCCATTTTAAGTTGCCATTAATTTTAATTTTATTTTTTTTATATTGGACATGTAAATGATGAAGAAGTTCAGTTTTAGATTTGAAGAATAGAGATTTGATTAAGAGTTTTGGTATGAGAACCATGGTTACCGATTTCCCCTTCTTCCTCTGAAATTTTCCCATCTCTTCTCTGTTCATTCTCTTCTTCCTTTTTATTATTCTGGTTTCCTTTTCCTTCTTTGATATTCTTCTTCCTTTTCTCTCTGTATACTGGTTTTTTTTACCCTGTTCTGGGTGACAGTTGCAGCCCTACTGAGGCACTTCGAACTCAGCTGTGCGTGAGTTGTTTGGGTCAAGCTGTTGGTCGAAGGAAGCCCTTCCCAAGGCGACCCTAACCCTTGAATCTCAGGTCTGAAAGTGATCCCTGCTGTGAGAGATACATCTACAACCCTACCCAGACCTATACCTGCCGCCCTTGCGATTCCAGGAGTTGAATCTGAACCTAATACTTGATCAGTTGGGTTTATGTTGGTGGGTTTGATAAATCTGGGTTATGCGATCCTATACATGCAATTTCATCCCAAGCCTAGGCCTGACCTGTGAGATCCTTCACTTGGAGTAGAGGCAGTTCTCGCTGGTTCTGAATTCTATCGTGCGTGTTGTAGGTTGAAGAAAGCTGACTCTCTAAATTTACAAGTAAGGACAGTTATTTATAATTACAAGAAAACCCCCTGTCCTCGAATTATGTTCTAATATTCCCCTATTCTGTTAGTAATTCCAGAATACCTCCCTCTTCTAATTTTTTTATTTCAGTTTGACCCTAGTATCTATTTCCATCTCTTCTAAGTGCTAGAGTTGTGCCTGAAGTTACAATAATGCCCCTACTTTGCAAACTGTTTTAGTTGTTAATTGTGGGCCCATAAGCGATCCAATTCCGACTTTTGGAACCTAGATCCGCATCAATATGGCTCTCCTTTGGTTAGGAGAGACATCTGCATTCTACAAAGTACAATAATAGTCAGGGTTTGACTTAGAGAAGTTAGGGTCGGGCTGGGTTTTCTATGCCTCAACCCAGGCCTGACCTAACCCCACACAGGGTTGGGCCGGGTTGGCCCTCATAGTCGGGTTAGACAGGGTTTGGGCTCAGGGTGGGTTCGGATCGTTAGGGCTAAACTTACACTCCTATTTGACACCCTTCTCTTCTTAGAATCTTAGTACATGTCAAATTAACTCTCTACAGACTCTATCATAGGCTTTTTCTAGGTCAAGAAAGATCATATAAAGATCTTTCTTGCAAGCTTTAAATCTTTCCATAACATGGTATAAAACCAAATTGGTTTTCCGATATAATAGTTTCTCTTCTTAGGTAGGCTTCAATAGCCTTTTCCCACAATTTCATAGTATGACTTAGTTTTATGCCTTTATAGCTATTGCAGCTCTGAACATCACCTTTATTTTTGTAAATCAGAACTACAATGCTTCTCCAATCATCTTCCTTGTGCTCATAATCTTGTTGAAAAGATTGATTAACTAAGATACCCCACTTAATCATAAGCTCTTCCACACTTCTATTAGGACCTCATCAAAGCCTAGTATCTTACCTACTTTCATCATTTTTAAGGCTTCTTTATCTTCAGCCGCTTTAATCTTTCATATATATCAATCGCGTGTGGTATCTTAATGAGTAATGCAGTCTTCCTATTCACTCTTGCTTGAAATGCCTTCATTTAGTAGGCTGTAGAAATACTTTTTCCATCTATTTATAATGTCATCTCTTCTTACTAGCACTCTACCGTTATCCTTTTAATACATTTCATATAGTCGAAATCTCTACTCTTCCTCTTTCTTGTTTTAACTATTTATAGATAGCTTTTTCCCCTTCCTTTTTGTTCAGATTATTATGAAGGTTCTTCATATTTCTTTGCCTTTGCCATCCCCACAATCTTCTTAGCTTCGTTTTTGGCAACATTATACCTCTTTTTACCTTCCACCTCTTTAGTCCTTTACCATTTCTTAAAATTAGCTTTCTTAGTCTTGATGGTTGCTTCACCTATAGTTATCAAGGCATTGCTTTGATTTTTTGCCTTCCTCCCTCGCCTTGGGTCGCCTTACACCTTGATAACATTGGCTCACCACTCTAATGAATATGCTTCACTTCCCCTAGAACTTCTTTAGCAACCTTCTTAATACAGGCCGTCATTTCGTTCCACATTGTATTGGTGTCTCCCTTAAAGTCTCACGTTTTTTGTTTACCACTTTATCAATAAATGTATCTAAGTAACGATGTAGATGTACAACTGTGCATCTATCCAGACCCGTATGGGTATCTAAACAGATGAACCAGATCCAATTTGGAATCAAAGTTACCAGTTTGGGTTCAAAGATATTATGATCTTTTAGGATTTTATTTTTATTTGGGGAATATTTGTAATCTTTTGTTTTGGGTAGCTATTAGGTCCTCTTTGTTATCATTTTTCTTTTCAATTTTTGTTCACAAAAATGGCTTTGGTTGCATTTGGTATCATTTATGGAGCTTGTTTCTATTTTAAAAAATTGATAACACACAAAAACCCAAAAGAGATCAAGAGTCATTTATGTGTTTTGGCCAAAATTGAGTTTCAGTTATTTTTGCACTGAACTTTAATGAGCATGTGCTTAAAGCCCTAATATAGAGGGGTAAAGTATTCATTTGTTTGTAATTAGAAATCCAAGCCTCTTGCCCCCTCTTCTTTGGTCCAAAGTGGAGAAAAGAGAGTTATACGGAAGATAGGTGAAGGGAACATCTCTTCACCCATTTCTTCAAAAAACCATTCTGCACATACTGAATTATTTCTCACAAAAAAACCATTTTTTTAAGTAGTCACCAAATCATTTTTATGTTTTGATAAAAAAATGGTTTTCATTGATGATTTTTGTTGAATAAGTAAAAACTAAAAGGAAAAATGATGCCAAAGAGGGCCTTAGACAAGTAGAATTTTCCAATTTTTTTTGTTTTATTATGTTTCTATTTTATTAGTCTAGGATTTAGGAAGTGATTAGGAGTTTCTATTTCAGTTTTAGATTTTAATTAAAGTCTTAATTTGATTTTTATTATATAAATGCATGTAACCCAAGTTATTGGGACGCTTTGAGAATGGATTGAATTGAGTTGTTAGTGCCGGATGGGTACGTGCAAGGTCATGTGACCATTCCCCCCCCTTGTGTCGATCTCTCTCTCTCTCTCTCTCTCTCTCTCTCTCTCTCTCCTATTCCTGGTAATCAGTTATCTTTTCCTTACTGTTCTGTTTTGTTTCCTGCAACTAGTGACAAGACCAGATCTAAAGATACCCTTGCTGATCCTTTAGCCTCAATTGGTTTGGTCTGAGAGATTAGTAGAACTTAGTCCTACTAAGGGGAATCTTAACCACAGGAGATCATCTCCAAAGATCATCTTTAGTATTGAGATTTTACTCAGCAAACAAGGCTGAAACTCTAACTTCTGCGTGGGTCTATTTCCCATCAGGATCGATCACCATTTGGGTGTTAAATCAAGTTCTTATGGGTTGGGTTTGATAGAGCATCAAGATAGTTATGTTCTCCAAAATGTTTAGGTCGATTGGACCAATGTTGAGACAGTTTTCTCTCCTACAATGATTCTGGGTTTCCCGCCATGGGTCATTGACCCTAGGAAGAAAACTCTTCTCTTCATGATTCCTTAGTTCTTGGTCTTCTTTCACCTTACTTTCCAAAATACCCTCCTTTCCCCTATTATTATCCCTTAGCTTTTCTTAAACTTTACTTCTTAGTTTTCCCCCAAATGATAAGTAGTAATCCCTTCTGTGTCCCTTTTCTTCACATGCCTAACAACCCACTTTTAAATCCTGATTTATTACCCCATTGACATCAGACCTTAGTTTGGAGCTTTTGCTTAATTGAATGGGTCCATAAGTGATCTGATTTTGGTTTTGGAACCCGGATCTACTCAAGTGGTATCAGAGACTCAAGGTGCCTTCACTAAGATTCTTTTCTTTATGCAGAGGTTCGAAACGCGAGCTGACGAAGGACTGTCTGCACTAGCTCCTTAGTTTTATGCCTTACGGATCAAAGATACACCTCATTGGCAATAACCTTATCCAGTTATACCCTAGGGTGTTACACGAAAATTTTCTGACAGAGATTATGGCATCAAGGTTGAGTTTCCAAAGTTCAGTACTGAAAAGGGACCCGGAGAATTTTTTGATTGACTTACCAAAGTTGGGAGGATTTTTGCTTATATATCCCTTCCGGGCGAGAAAAAGTGTGAATTTATTCTCATCAAATTTATTGGGTATGCATGTTTATGGTGGGATGATGTACTGCATTCTAGGTTTGTCAAGCGACTTGGATCTATTACCAATTGAGATGTCATGAAGCTGATTTTATCTGAGAAATTTGTTCCTCTTAATTATTAGAAGATGTTTCATAAATTGCTCAATTTTCAACAAGACAACAAGAATGTGGATACCTACACCATTGAGTTCCACAAAATATCTTCAAAGGTGCTGACTTCTGGAAATAGACCAGCAACAGGTTATGAGATATATCAACGGGCTAAGTACTAAGATCTGTCTAGAATTGGCTAACACTGATTTCAGGTCTGTTGATGTAGCAACAACTTATGCCAAGACCGTTCAAGAGAAGTTCATATTAAAAGAGTATGATTAAGACTCCTTTAGTTTATAGACCTCCACCATGTCTGGAGGAAAAGAAGCCTGAAACTCGCAGAATGGAAGAAAAGAGGCAAGAACTCAATAAAGATAGTGATTGGGTGAAGAACATCAATTGCAATAATTGTGGCGAGAAGGGTCACTATTCCGACAAATGCCCCAATAAGACTCGATCTGTGAATGTAGCAGAGAAGCAACCGATAGAGAAGAATGTTGATCCTGATTTATATCCCTATCCTTTCGATGAAAATGCTGATACTCTTGATTATGATGATGAAGTCGAAGCTCATTCTGCTAGTCGAACATCATTCTCAAACAGACTCATTGATAAGACTTCTCTCTTCAGACAAAAGGGTACTCTCCTGCATGGTTATAATCCTACTGGTGTTTATACAATTGTTGATACTGGAGAAGAAGCAAACTTTATTTCTGCTGATTTTGTTCTAGCACACAGCCTTCCACAGAAGAAACTCTTCAAAAAAATTCATGTGCGAGGTTTTGGACCCATAGCACAAGAAGAGGCCACTGCAGTTGTTCGGGTACATACTTGTAGTTTGGGCCGTTACAATACCATGTGCCTTGCTTAGTCACCCCATTGGTGCACTACGACATTTTCTAGGGCGATCTTGGCAACATGTTGGTATTCTTTACGATGGTGCACGGAACACCATCAAGGTGAAGCAAGAAGGTCGTACATACTTAATGACTTCACACGCGCTGATGGACATGTCACTTTAATGACTATCTCTTGCTCCAATGACAGATTAGCCCACTCTCCTTGATGTAGATCAAGTTGTTAAAAAGAGAATTCAATGTTGGCCCAATTCTGGTTCAGGTCTAGTTCAGTTTCGTACATCGAACTAGCCTTATTTTTCTCCAATCAGATCAGCCAACCTGCTGTTACTGTTCACATAGGTACTGTTCACGTGAATAGTACCTTGGGGTCCAATATTGACAGATGGTTTGGGAAAGATGTTGCCAGCACTTGTTAGGATATTAGATATTAGTTTCTATTTTTATTTCTTTGCTTTATCTTGGCAAGTAAGCTTTGTAACTTAGGAAGATTTGTTTCTTTTTTTTAGTTAGTTTCTATTTTCTTAGTGAGCTAGTTAGTTTCCTATTTTGTTGGTCAAATGAAGTTTCTATTTTGTAACTTAGCTTAGTTTCCTTTTTATCATTAGTTGTTAGTTTTTAATTTACTCTTACTTGGTTAGCAAGTTAGAAGTTAAATTAGAAGCTTTTATTTTTAGCTTTAGTTTCCTTTTTTATTATGTCTTTTTGTCCAAGCAATGTAAGGCTATTTAAAGCCCATCAATTATAATGAGAAGACAGATTTGAGTTAAACAATAAAAAGATGGCTTATGCTGTGGGATGGAGTTGGGTGAGATTCTCTAATTCTTCTTCCACCCTTCTTAACCCTCCATCAAATTCTCTTTCTTTTCTTATTTTCATTTTATTTGTTTACTTATAACCAAACCTATTGGAGGACATCTTCCCTATTCAGCCAGATTTTGAGATCCTGCCTGGGATTAGGATCACTTGTGATTCTAGTTCTACATTACCCCCTCTTGGGGTTACATTCCCATCATGCACTTTGAGATACGTGCCACCTTATCAACGAACGATTTACAAGGGTATCTTGGGAGCATAGCGTAACTCGACGGAATCGATTGCTTTTAAGACCGGGACAACTGATGCAGTTGGGCGAAGGATTATTTAGTTACCTTTTTGAGGTTGATTTATTTCCTTTTTTAAAATGGCTTGGGAGTCTAGTTTTATTTGATTTGGATTTCATATTTGTTTTAGTTTTAGAATAAGAAAGTAGGTTATTTCTAAGTCTTTAATTAGAGTTTTGTACCTAATGATGGGACTAGAATTTTTGGAATTGAATGAATGATTTTGTTTGGTTTGAAACGACAAATGCTGTGAGCTTCGATTTTCTCTCACCCCAATGATCTTCTTCTCTTCTCTTCCCTCTCTTCTTGTTCTTCTTTCTCTCTTTTCCTTGTTTCCCTGTTCTCTCTCTCTGTTTCTGTTTCAGGCGATACTTGCAGTCACTCAAGCTATTCGGTCTCCTTTGTGTTTGACCTGTTTGGGCTGAGATTTTGATCAAACGTTTCCCTGCCTTGGGCGACCTTAACACTAGAGTCCCGTCTCCAAAAAAGGCCTCAGTTGTGAAAGTCAACACTTGCAACAGGGCTGCAGCAACATTTACCGCCAGCTTCAGTTTTAGGTTCTTCCCATATCATTCTAGTTTGCCAATTTGAGCAGCTACCTTGTGGGTTTGGTGGATCTTCTCCTTGCTACCCTTCTCTTGGAATTTTTGACCCAACCGATAAGTATTGAAGGAGATCTCTGCATCAAAGCCTTGCAGCCTCACCGCCATGGGTTCGGTGCACAAGGAAGAAGATGACCAATCCTTCCTTTCACAATTCTTTTTTTTCCTTTGTTATTAAACCCCTTATTTCCCATATTGCGCTCTCCATAGTTCTTTAATGCCTCCTATCCTTATTTTATCCTTAGTTCCTTATTTACCCTTTCTACTAGAAAGTTACAAGCCCCTTGCTCTTGTTGTGACGTTCTAACAAAATTACAAATCTGCCATCCTTATGAACTTCAACTTATTCATAGAATTGCCACTCTTTTGTGAACATCAATATATTTACTGTTTTGCAGTTTAATCTTGAATTTGAGTGTTTCTTTGTTTGAGTAGGCCCTATAAGCGGTCCGATTCCAGTTTTGGAATCTGTGATCCGCATCGGGGAATCTGCTTTTAATCTCGACCACCTTATCTTAGGGCAAATAGGTTACCCTATCTTACATTTCTGTGTATGGAGTCACATATTCAAGACCACCAGTCTATGTTGAGTGATTAGGCACTCCCCAGGTATCATCACCTTACAGTTCTTACACAACAAATTTTCAGACCTTTTAGTTAGGTAGAAATCTTTTTGGCTGGTATGATGCCCGCTTAGTCCCTAGCCATAGCCACACGTGCAAGTTTCCATGCATGTGGCTCGTCTGTGCTTTTCGAGGTGCTGCCGTCAAGTCCTTTCAGTTATTAAAGCTGTTTATTTGTTTGAAAGCTCTTTCCATCATTTAAGTTGGCTTGCTCTTGTAGTTTACATAGTAAGCGAGTCGGGTTTAGGGCATTTTAGAAGGCTACTTTGATCAACCAAACAAGAGCCAAGCTGACTATTAGCAAAGCTGGAGTTTGACTTGGCTGGCTGAGGGTTTTTAATTCGCTTCTCTCTCTACTTTTGTAGGTAAGTAAGTGTGCCTCTCTTTTTATAGAGAGTGTTCACAATGGATAAATCATAAGCTACCATAAATCTAAAACTGAGATCTCCCCTCATTCCTCTCCTTAACTCCGTAGCCTCCATGTACATCTTCATAGCTTCTGTGATCCCTCCCAACCTGTCCATTCAGATCACCTCCTATAAGAATTGATTCATTATGACTTACTAATCTATTCTTGTGTTCTCAACATTATAACTTACTACTTTCATCCAATCGTACATGAGGTGCATAAGCAGTAATTATATTGACAACCTCTTTCTCCAATACAAGCTTGATGGATATAATCCTCTCTCCAAATATTTTAACATCCACGACATCATTCTTTAGATCTTTGTCCACTACTATGCCCACTCCACTTCCATTACTTTGATCTCCTGAATACCAAAGTTTGAACTTGTCCAACATCGTAAGGTTTTTACCCTTCCACCTAGTCTCTTGAATACAAGCAATATTAATCCTACTCATAGCTTCTATCAACTCCATTCTCTTACCCATTAAGGATCCAATATTCCAAAATGCTAATCTAATCCTATGCTTTTGGACTAGGTTCTTTACTTGTACATGTCCACTAGATGAGATCCCTTGCCTACTTATCACCGTATCTGGGCGTTGACGTGGTGTGTCGTTTACGGGGGACAACCTACCAAAAGGATGATAGGGAATGGTACTAAAAGAAATAAAAGTACTCAAGAAACAATATAATCCATGCAAAAGGTGAGTGGATGAATATACTATACTTCTAGTCTTATTAGTCCCATATCGATTCTGAGTGGGACAATCCCTTATCAGATCGATCTTTTGAGATGGGTTAAAGTAAACCCAGATGGTTCTCTTGTTGGTTGAAGACTCGGTTAGTGGCCAAGGGCTATGCACTACTGTATGGAGTTGATTAACTTGGACACTTTTTCACCTGTGTCCAAGTTGGCTTCTGTTCGTATTCTGATATCTCTTGTTGCTTCTTCTCATTAGCTATTGTATAAGCTCGATGTGAAGAATGCTTTTCTTCATATGGAGTAACCACTGGGGTTTGTTGCTCAGGGGGATTTTGCTATGGTGTGCAAACTGAAGAGTCTTTGTGTGCTTTGAAGCAGTCTCCTCGGGTATGGTTTGGCAAGTTCACTGATGTGGTTTGTAAGTTTGGGTTGTCAAGGTGTGATAATGATCATTCAGTGTTCAATCGGAAGTCTGGCACATGAAGGATATTTCTTGTTGTTTATGTTGATGATAGTGTCATCACCAGAGATGATATTGAAGCTATCCAAAGTCTGAAAACACATCTACAATAGAAGTTTCAGACTAAGGAACTATGATGGTTGAAGTATTTCTTGGATATTAAGGTTAAGTGAAAAAAAAGGTATTTCCCTCTCTCAAGAGGAAATATGTTCTAGATTTGCTGACAGAGCCTAGAATGTTAGGGTCCAAGCCTTTGGATACTCCTATGGATCCGAATATGAAGCTCACAGTTGAGAGGGGTGATTTGTTTAGATGATCTTGAGAAGTATCAAAGATTGGTGGGAAAGTTTAATTATTTGATAGTGATTAGGCTTGACATTGCCTTCCTTGTCAGTGTCGTGAGTCAATTTCTTTTGTCTCCACGGGTGTCACACTGGGATGCCGTTATTCATATTTTGAGATATCTTAAGAAAGCTCCAAGTCACTGTCTGTTGTACTCTGATCATAGACATGGCTGTATGGAGGGTTTCTATGATGCTGATTGGGCTGAATCTCTTATTGATAGGCGATCAATTACTGGGTATTGTACATTTGATGGTGATAATCTTGTGTTTTGGAAGAGCAAGAAGCAGGTTATTGTGGCTAGGTCTAGCATAGAGTCTTGAGTATCATGCCATGGCTCATGTCACTTGTGAGTTGATTTGGGTGAAGCAGTTGTTGACGAAACTTGGATTTGGGTGCACTTCTTCTATGCAGTTATGGTGTGATAACAAACTTGCGATCCATATTGTGTCAAATCTAGTGTTTCATGAGAGGACAAAACATATTGAAGTGGACTGTCACTTTGTTCGGGAAAAGTTGTAGCAAGGAGTTATTTCTACAAGTCATGTTCGCACAGGAGAACAACTTGCAAATATTTTCACTTAGTCTTTGGGGAGTGGTAGAGTAGACTATATTTGTAACAAGCTGGGTATGATTAATATCTATACTTTAGCTTGATGGGGGAGTGTTAGAAGTCTATCGTGAGAAGGAGTTGTCTAGCGCAAGTCGCGAGACTCCTCCCTTACGGTATTCTAGTCATATTAGGACTAAATACAATTAGAAGTAAGTAGTTAGTTTAGTTTCTAATTTTGTTCTTTCCTATTTCTGGTAGGACATGCGTAATAGCTATTCTATTTAATGAATGAAGGAGGGCAGCCCCAATCTTATCGATTAGGACTCCCTTTGCTCCCAAGGTTCAAATTTCGTTTCATTCCGGCAAAATTTAGGCCAAAATGGTTTTTTTTTTTTTTTTTTTTGTTTCACTAGTCAAACAGCCGTATTTTGACTTGAAACTTGGTGGGTAACTTATTTTAAGGTTAATAAACTTGCTTAGAACATAAAAATGTAAAAATATTAAGACATGACATTGTTTTAGAGTTGCAAGTTTGTTTGGTAGCAACCGTTGAGTTATTCTGAAAATTTTACGTGGTTTTGGAGAAAAAACTTTACCTTTCCTAAACTTTGAATGTGTAGATCTTGTAGGAGTCCAATGGAAGTCAAAATGTGTGATGATGTGGCTAATTAGAGGCTTTTTGGAGTGTTTTTCCTTCAAAATATGCAAATGGAACCGAAACCACCAAGACAGGGGTGATAGAGTCGAATTTTCGACCAAAATACCGAAATTTTGACCGAGATATGATATTTATAACACATGGAATGTACCAAGATAGGCGAGATACCAAAACGATACCGAAATTTCAGCCAAACTACCGAAATTTCGACCGAAATTCTGTACAAATGTTATTTCGGGCCTTATTTCGTTTCGGCCAAAAAAAAAAAAACACCAAAATCCCAAGGCGGAATTTCAGCAAGATTTCGAACCATGTTTGCTCCACAATTGCAGGTGTCTTTTTCTTCTCTTCTCTTTATAATTCCAATATCGTGGGTGAGGTCTAACCTCTTGGATGTATTTATAAGACAGAAAAAGACAAAAACTAGAAGTCTAACTAATCTAAGCTTTCTATTTGACTCTAAACAATTAAATAATAGAAGAAAAGAAAAAAAATGACACTTTCTGGTTGTGTGCCGTATGTCTAGACATACCCTGTGGTCAATGCCTCTGTGCGCGCTCCCATTGGCTCTTGCGCTGGCACCGTAGTTACATGAGCGGCTAGCATCCCTCTCCCAGAAAGATATAATAACTTAAATAGATAAAACTCCCTTCCATACATCAACTCTTTAGAAAGAGTCCTACAAATAAGTCCCACAAATAGGATAAACCTTGGACCCATTTGATAACGTTTCGTTTCTGCTGTTGCTGTTCCTAGAAACAGCATAAACGGCCTAAAAAGCGTTTGATAAAGTTCCGTTTCTCTTGTTTTTAGAAACATAAATCAAAATTTATATCAATTTCTGTTCCTAGTAACGCAAGTGGCGAAACAAGTCATACTTGTTTCGCCGTTTCTAGAAGTGAATGAAATCCCTGCTCGACAAAGGAGTTTGGCATCACCATTGTCTCTGCCACTAAAATTGCGCAGCTGCAGGAGGCGGATTTGGGGCCGTCTCCACCGCTGAAATTGAGCATCTGTCGGAGGAGGATTTGGGGCCGTCTCCCCCACTGATATTGCGTAGCTGCAAGAGGAGGATTTGGGGTTTTGGTGTTCTGGATGCATCTGGTGTCCTGTATAATTGCATGTTTCCATGGATCTAAGGTTTATGGACTTGATCCTGGTCTTCTTCGTCGTGGTTCTAGTCTTCAGCCTCATTTTTTTCGTCCGTCGGAAACCGAAGCTTGCGGTTGGTAGGAGGGAGGAGATCCTGGTCTTCTTCGTCGTGGTTCCAGTAACCTGGGGCTCATTTTTTTCGTCCGTCGGAAACCGAAGCTTGCGGTTTCCAGGAGGGAGGAGATCATTTCTCAGTTGTCGTTTTGGCATCCAAAGAGGTCGCTAGGGCTGAGCTCGAGGCTTCAATTGAGTACGGCGCCGCCGTTTTCGTTGCCCAGGAGTTTCAGTGCGTCGTCTGTTTTGTCCCGCCGCCGTCTGATGCTATCAACAATTGAAAAAATGAAGCAGACATGTTCGAAGGAATCAGAGCCCAGTTTCCTCTATCCTTCGGGAAGCAAACGAAATCGCAAGCTGCTCTCAAATCCTTTCACAACGCCACTCGCAGAAATGTGGAACCCTCATCCTCTTCTTCTCTTTCTAGCAAAGGCTTCCCTTCTCTCTCATCCTCCTCTAAGGCCTTGTTAAACGAATTAAAAAACAAGGGCTCCAAAGGCCGAAAACTTGAGTCCAATGATGCGAATGTTGAGCCAAGAAAACCCAATTCCACGGCTGAATAACAAGATGAAGGTCGAGAGAATGATGATGGAGCAACAGTCGAGAGACAGAAACGTTTCAAGAAACAAGGTTTATCAAACACCCAAAATTCCTTTTCTGTTTCTAGAAACGGCAATTTCCGTTTCTGTCGTTTCTTGAAACAGAAACGTTATCAAACGGGCCCTTTATTTAAGAAGGTAAATTCTTAATTAATAGCCAATGGGCCCCAAGTAGTACTAACTACCTAATTAAAATATAAATTTCGTGTGCCACCTTTAGAACTAAAATTTGGGTCTTATAATTGAACCCATATAATTTAACACACTTAAAACAAAAGTCTATAACCATGTACATCAAAACGGGCCCAAAATAATAGATCAAACCACATCTGATGGTGGTGAATGGTGATCATGCTCATGCATTACAGAAGCTCCTTGACAACCATACAAATGCCTTTCCTGAAACAATTGGTAAGAAAAATACAGGTTAGGTTTGAAACATGATTTCTTCCACAGTTTTACTTCTTGACAGAGTTGAAATACCTACCTTTATGCAAGTTAAAAGGGTAGCACAAGGGCAGGAATTTCAATCCATAACTGTTAATGCATACTTTCTAGCCAAGACTGATAATTTTACTATCATCCATGAATGCTTTAATAAGTTACATGCTAGTGGGTGAGAGAAGAATTGTTTTTATCATATAATAATTGTAAGAAATTTCAACTTCTATTTTATTGCAGTTAAAATTTTAAGTTATATTTATAGTACAAAGGATATGCAGGTTCTATCTTATTACTATAAACTAATTCACTTCTTTTCTCTATTAAACATTGTAGGGCCAAGTCTTTTGCTTCCATCACATGCAGAAAATTGTTCAAAATCCCATACTGTATCCATGTCTTACTGCATCATTGATCAAAGAACTTGACAGATACCTTTATTGTGACTCTAACCAAATTGTTTTTCTGGATTTCGTTCTGTCCATTAGAAGTATGGTTTTATCTATATTAAGTTTTAGCCCTTAGTTAGATCATAAGATTGCCACTTATATTTTGGGCTATGGTCCAAGAACCCCTGCCTGTTTGTAATGTGGCAACAGAGAACAGTTGAATTATATTTGACCTCCCAGGAGTGAGGTGAATGTAATTACAATTCTACAGATCACCAGTCCTCATATATTCCAAAATCATCTGATACATGCTTGTTGCCAGGTCACGCTATTTACATATGGATAGTTGCGATAGCAACAACCAGCAAGAATGGATAGAGAGGGTGAAATCTGGAGGCGCTGTTCCACTTTTTGAACCAGATAACTGCTCCAGTGGTTGGGCTTCTCCCCCAGGAGACAAGTTTATGGTCAGAGGTCCAGAGTACTTTTCTACAAGGGTTAAGATTCCTGCAGGGGAATGCCTTCTAAAACCTCTTGGATTTGATTGGATAAGAGGGGCTACGAAGATTGTGGAAGTTCTAAACCATCCAAATTGCCGCATTAGGAAGGCTCTTCAAGATGAGTTTCCTGCAGGTGGTGAACCCTTTGTTTGGGCTTTCAATCTTCAAGTCCCAAGCAAGGAAAATTATAGTGCTGTGGCATATTTTGTGGCAATGGAGGCAATCCCGGAGGGGTCCTTGATGGAACAGTTCTTAAAGGGGGATGATGGATTTCGAAACTCGAGGCTTAAATTGATAGCCAACATTGTGAAGGGTCCATGGATAGTTAGAAGAGCTGTTGGTGAGCAGGCGATATGTATACTTGGACGAGCAGTTTCTTGTAAGTATTTTATAGGACACAATTACATAGAAGTTGATGTTGATATTGGAGCTTCAATGGTTGCAAATGCAATTGTTCATCTTGCATTTGGCTACATCACAACTCTGACTGTTGATCTAGCATTTCTGATTGAGAGTCAGACTCAGTCGGAGCTTCCAGAAAGGATCTTAGGAGCTGTAAGATTCTCGGACTTGAACCCACCTTCAGCCAGGTCAATTGAGCCACCATCTACTGAGGGTGTCAGAAATTTGCAATCTTCTCTGCCAACGCGATTTTGGAAATCGATTGGACAAGGTTTCTCACACCTTATACACCCGGGTGCTCAGGAAAGTAGCTCTGGTTCTATGTCTGCACATGTCAATGGCAATGCCAATCATGAAGACTGCAGTGGTAGCAGTACTAAAAAATGGTAAGTTCTTAATGTTTGTATCATGGAGAATTATTCTCCAGAGCTGATATTTCAAAAGTAGTCAGTTTTAATGATACCCAGTTCTTTTTAAAATGGTTGTGTTTATTTATACTTTTTCCAATTTTATGTGCGGAAACTCTCCTTGATTGACGTTTCTGTACCATCTTTATATTCATTTGAATATAATCCATTCTTTGTTTTGTAGTTCATATTTCTTTCTCTCTTCCCGAATAGGATTTTATTAGAAATGCGAAAGGAAGGGGGAAGAGGTAATATTCCCCAGCCGTAGAAACATTGTAGTGCACACACCAAAAGAAAAGAAAATGGGGGGGGGGGGGTGGTTGTTACAGAACAAATAGTTAGTGTTTAGTGTGTACTTGTTTCTAAAAAGAATTATAGAGAGCTGGCTAGAAATGATTAGATTGCCCTGATTTTTTTGACCCCTTATGCTTTTGTATGCTGTATCTGCTTTGCAGATCCTTTTCAGCTTCATTTGTGGCTTCGTTGATGTCAGCAGATCGGTTTGGCCCATGGGAAGGATGAAACCTGACAATACTAAATATCCGGAAGCTGTAGCCATCCGGTATATTGCACTGAGTCATGCTGATTCTGTGAATCTTCCCTCAACTAAATTATTTTACTCTTGAGCAAATTGGCATGGCTGAGCCGCTGAATGCATTATTAGATGGCCCCTCTGTTTTTCACAGGCTGGATTTCTTCGCTGTGATTATAGGGCACATGGATCATTGCCATCAAGCTGGTTGTTTAAATTGTTGTCAGCATGGAATTTTTATTACTTCTTGATGATGAAATACTTACGTACTTGCTTTAGGCACCGAACGAATTTTCAGTCTTGAATGTTTCTTCACCATGATTTCTCATGAATTATGATCCATATCGTATGTAATTGATTCATACAGAATTGATTTATGTGCTTATTATTTTCTCAATCAATGAACCTTCCCGGAAGCAATCCGCTAAAACCCAGAGCTGACCTGTCCTGTTACTAAAAATGGAAGAGTTCTGGGAGCTGATTTTGGGATCAATTATTAAATGTGACGGGTTTTCCAATGGGTCTAGAACCAGAAGACAAATAAGGAACCTTTTGGAACTGGAATGGCTTTGGGAAAATCTTGTTGTAACAAGGTTAGGATAATAAAATCGGAACCTTATGTTTTTGCCCTTCTAGGATGACACTTTCCCCCCTATTGAGGGTGAGTCTTGTCATTTTACATGAATACTGTATTAAATAAATTTTCATGTTTTGAAAACATTTTATCTATCCATGCGTTAAGGGAACATAATGTACACATAGTGGAACATAATGGAACTATATAGGTTAGTATGTTATTGATCATTGGATCCTCTTCTCCGCATCTCAACCATTCAAACCCTTTGTTGTTGCATACCTGTTTTTCCTCTCTCTCTCTCTCAACCCAACCCGGCACCCCTGCTCCAACCCCTCCCTTGTTCTTTGCATCGCCCTACCTCCTGCTGTCTTGTGCCCCCTACTGACTCCACAACCCCAGCCCCACTCCCCTGGACCTCCATCGCCCCTACTCTCTGCTCATAGCCTTGCACCTCGCCCCAGCCCTCTCTTCGTACTCCAGCCTCTCCTCTCCTATTGGTCTAGCACACAACCATTTTTGTGCCATTTTTGTGGGTTTATTGAAAATTGCTGCCATGACGGCAGTTCATTCCGCCCAATGAAGAAAAGTGTTTGACATGGGTGGGCACCTTGAATCGAGTACAAAGTTGGTTCATTGCCCCCACTTAACTACACTCTTTTCGCTTTGTTGTTGCAGTTTTTTGCTCAATTCGGACCTGTAAAACATAGATTAGAAACTAGCATGTAGAGAACTTCAGGATGGAGGTTTCGATGCCTAAGTCAATTTCTAGATGAGTAAGAAAGGAAAGGCTTGTAGAGTGCTGAGTGTGCTAAGTCTTACCCTAAAAATCTATTAAGTGTCCTTTATATGGAGGTCGGTGCTTCTCCTACTAGCTAGTTGGTTGCTTTCCTTGCTGATGTGGACTTGCTCGTCATTGGTAGCTCGGTCACCATTTGGACTGATATGGTAGATCTTGTAACGGTTAACTCAACCATAGTTGACCAATGGTAAGATAATTGTCTATCTCAACTTTGGTCAAGTTTTCTAGCTATGGTTAGGTCGAGAAACGGTTATGGATGTCATTGTCCTATGATCAGAAAGAAGATCTAGGTCACACGTGGATAGTTGATACTATTCGCGGAGTAGGATATATGGCCTACCTAGGTAATGATTCCTTACAAGATATCGGTTTGGTTTTACCAAGGACGATCATGCATGGTCCAGATGTTTCCATATGTAGTTATGGCGTATCTCGAGGTCGTGGAATTAAGTGGTGACCAAGGCCGTGATTGGTCAAAGCTGCAATGGTGTATTAGTATGGCCCATGCTCAGGGTACTAAGTATTGACCAGGGATGTCATTGGTCGGTGCCGTAATTGTATATTAGATACTCCCACTCCCTTATACCATTATGGCACTGACGAATAACAACATAGTCAGTACTTAATACCCCGAGCATGGACTATGTTGATATGCCATTGCAGCTTCGACTGATCATGGCCTTGGTCGGCACTTAATTCACAACCTTGAGATACACCATAACTACATATGGAAACATCCTGACCATGCATGATCATCCTTTGTAAAACCGAACAAATATCTTGTAAGGAATCATGACCTAGGTAGGCCATATATCCTACTCCATGAATAGTATCAACTGTCCAGGTGTGACCTAGATCCTCTGTCTGATCATAGGACAATGACATCCATAACCGTTTTTAGACCTAACCATAGCTAACAAACTTGACTGAGGTTGAGTTAGACAGTTATCTTACAATGGGTTGACTATGGTTGAGTGAACCGTTACAAGATCTGCCATCTTAGCCTCGATGGTGACCGACCTACCAATGACGAGCAAGTACACATCGGTCCACATCAGCAAGGAAAGCAACCAACTAGCCAATAGGAGAAGCCATCGACCTCTATATAAAGGACACCTAATGGATTTTTAGGGTGAGACTCTTAGCACACATATAACTCTACACGCCTTTCCTTTCTTACTCATGTGGAAACTTACTTAGGCATCAAAGCCTTCGTCGTGGCTTTCTCTCTAGGCTAGTTTCTTACCTATGTTTTATAGGTCCGAACTAAGTAGGAATCTGCAACAACAATGGCACCATCTATGGGAAAGGACGAGATGCCATCTGAGTATTGTTAAGTGACTATAATGACATAGGCTGTGATACCCTACTTTTTAAACCCGGTCTAATTACACGGTTGACCCGGTTTAACCATGCAGGACCCGAACCGGAGAGGGTTAAGGCAAGTTCCTTATGGACCATGATGACAAGGGTGACCTTGAACACCGGTTGGCCAGACAAGTCCGAGTCAGTGCCAGAGGAGACGGGTGTACCCAAGCTGTGTACATGCATATATCATAAGGCCATGTACGGATAAAGTTGGTATGTAACCGTATCCTAAAGCGCATACGTATAATATATCTTGTGCCGAAAGTGAGATTCATGTCGAGAGTCGAATTCCACCAAAATCCCACTTGTTGGCCAATTTTTGGCCCTCAGGTGGGCGGTCACAGGTGGGCGCATCCGCCCACCTGAGTGACCCACCCATGTGGTTACTTAGTTGTTTTAGAAAGTATAAATAGCATTTATAAGTTTTCCATTTTCTCATTTATGACATTCGGGTGTTTGGTGAAAAGAGCAAAGAGGAGAGAGAAAAGGAGGGAGAAAAGAGAATGGAGAAGAAGAAAGAGGAGGAAGAGGAAGAAGGAATGGATTTAAGCGGCGCCAAGGCTTGATCTTCCCATTCTGACGCCGGAAGAGTGATCCCCAACACGAGATCTGCGTTTAGAGGTGAGCGAAGGCTATATTCCCTAAACTTTCACCATACCCAAGTAAAACCCTTGATTTGGGTAGTGTTTCTTGAGGTCTTGTAAATCCCCCTTGAGATGATGAATCTAAGGTTTAATAGATGGTCTATATGTTGATTGTGAAGGATTTGAAGAAGTGTTTACAAGGTTGGAGAAGCATTGGTGATTTGAAGTGATTTTGGGGTTTTCGAACGAGTTCTTGAGCAAAGAAGGTAAAATGGCTTCCATTCCTTAAATCTAACCTAAATCTAGGTCAGAATCATCTTATGAGACCTTGAATGTGTGGAAAATGGATTTGGAAAAGCCCCATTTGATTTCCTCAAAGGTTGGGAAAGGTTTCGGGGAAAATGGCATTTTTCTGCCAGGACCGGTGGGCCAAATGGCCCGCCTGAGGGCACCCACCTGAGAGGATAGGCCCTCGGGGCTAACTGGTGGGCCGATCGGTAGGCCAACCTGCCCGTTGGTCCTGACAGGCCCTCGGCCTCCACCGGTGGGCCCCTACTGACAGGTCGACCTGCCCGCCGGTCATGACCGGTGGGTCAGGATCGGTGGGTCGACCCGCCCACTTGTGAAGACCGGTGGGCTGTGACAGGTGGGCTGTCCGACCCACCCGAGAGGCTCCCAACATGATTTTTACGTCCGAATGGACCCAAAACAGACGTGCGACCTTCTTTTAGGCTTCTAAACTTGATTTTGTCATCAAATCTTGTTAGTTTTGACCCCAAAGTGGCAAAATGCTAACTCCATTCACTTATGATAGGTTCACCAAAACTTACGCTTCTCGCACCGGATCTCACCCGTACCGGGCGTAAATCTTTGTACACTACAAGTAAGTGGGGAGAGGACGTTTGGCCTTATTTTAAGTCTTGTTTGGCATTCATTAAATTGTATCTAGACTAACCATGTCATCATGCAAATTATATATAGCTTAGCCATCCTCATATTATTATGACATGTGTGTTGTGTTTATTTTCTCAATGTCAAATGATGATGTGATTATGTGATGAATGATGACATCATTATGCATAATGCATTAATAGACTAGATGCCGTAGTCTGCTTGAAAACGAGTGCAATGGTGGCCCGTGGAATGGGACGCGGTGGCACTATGCAATCGTACTATGTCATATAGGAGCATACGGTTTAGGATTATCATCTTCCAGTGCTACGACCGTTCCCAACAGGGGTTGAGGTGTTGGGTTACCATTTGGGGGGAAGCAGTGGTCGCGGTTATCGGGTCACTGTGGTGGTTAGATATACGCTTGGCTGGTCATTAGGACAGTCGGAAACCCCAGTGGTATATTCAAGAGGGCCAATCGTACTGCTTTTAAATTACTGGAGTCAGCACCTTTATTTTCTGTCATTTACTTTTATGTTGAGAGCCGGTGGTCGGCATGCTTTACTTTTTTGAGTACTCACAGTGGGCTTTCTCCGACAGCCCTATGGGCGTATCGCGGGATGGAGTTCGCGGCTCGTACGCGGAGTATACGCGCACTATGGTTGTAGTAGCACTAAACCAAAGACTTAGTAATGTTGTTTAGGTGGATGTGATAAAAAATGAATTGCATAGCATATAATGCATATGGTTGTGATTTGTTGTGTGGACTACTGTGTGGTCCTTCTTTTCACTTACTGAACTAGTGAGCTCATCCCATGTGTGCACCTCTTTTAGATGATTTTGCAGGTCATCAACCTGAAGAGCAAGGGTCGGGCCCCACAGTTGAATTCCCTGAAGAGGATTGGTGGGTCCCCGAGGAATTAGAACATGGCACGGATTGCTCGTGCGAGGGCTGTGCTGTGGGACCACAGTTTTGATACCGAGCTGAGCTTACTCTTTGAATTTTTGGCGATCCCTTTTGGGTACTTGATATGTAAATTGTATTCTTCTTGTGTAAATATCATGCCTGTGGGCCCACATGTACTTAACTATGTATTACAATTTGGGTATCAAGTATATTGGGGGAAATTACAGGTAAATTAAGTCTTCCGCTGAACTCTTAAATGATTTTCTTAGTTGTGTGTATGTTGTGGTTGGATACTGTATCAGATGATCCTGGCAGATTTGGGTTAACTAGAATTGACCCAGTCACCGGTCCGGTTCTGTGTGAACGGGGTGTGACAACAGTGGTATCAGAGCGTGATGCTCTATTCACTCACAACATACCATTTAGACCCCATAGAATCTATAATTGGAAATGGGATTGGGTTAATGTAAAAAATGTTAAAGAGTTAAAAGCCAAAGAAAAAAAGGAATAATAATGGTTGTAGTTAGTTATTGCATTCATGGCATGCATGAAAGAAAATGAAAGATTAATTAATTGATGTCATAACCCATTGAGTATGAATTTGACGAAATTTCGGCAGCATAACGACGCAAAACAAGATTTCTAAAAATTTTTACACAAACACCTGATAAACAACATATATATATATCAATGATCATAATTAACCAACGACACCACAACTAAACTACATAAGTTATCAAACATACAAATTCACCACAAACCACCATCAAAACACATCACCCCACAAATAAGTCCAGTTACAGAGAAAGTACAAAGAATGAGAAAAGAAAGAAAAATACAATAAGATCAACAACATGAAACAGGTGAGAAGCTAGTGTGGATGAGCTAAGTCCTCACTGATCATCGTCATCATCCAATACTACTACTCCATTCATCTGAGGTTTAGAGTTAACGTTGAGTCGACAGTCGTAGTAGTCAAACCTCGAGTTCACCAGCTATACATCCCTCCGAAGTCTGACAAAATCTACTGAAATGGCATTGGCCGTTGTATCCAAGTCCTGACCCAATCTGAGGAAGAAACTGTCTAGGGTAGCCTGCCTCTCCAGGATGTTTTCCTCCCTAGAAGCACTCTCATCCAGTCTTCTTAACAGCTGATCTTGCCGTCCTTCAAAGCCCTCATAGTAGACATCATGCCCTCAAAATCATATGCACCACTCTCAGGTGGTGGGGCTCTATGCTGTGGGCCTGCAGCTCTAGTGAAGCCAGGATCAGCACCTCTCGACTCATGAGGCACCTCCTCAAGGATGTCCTCGTCCACAAAATCATCCTCCTCACCCTGAGGAACATAGTCCTCATCCTCCTCACTAGACTCCTCCTCCATGGGAACATCCTCCCTAGGGGCAGCCCTCCTATCCCTACCTCTCTGAGCTCCTGCTCTCTGAGGTACATCCATGAGAGTGTGGAGACCCATCCTCAAAAGATTCCCCCTATCAAACTTATCTGCTAGCATCTTCCCCTCCTCACCACTCAGGTCCACCCCAAAGAACTCAAAGATCCTGGTGAGGATCCTGCCATATGGAAATCCTCCATCCTCGCGGTGAGAAGTATGGTGCTCCATGGTCTTGAGGATGACGTAAGGCAAGCACAAGTGCTCGTCACCCCCCTTCTAAAGCCTTATAAATGCAGAAGGCTAAGAAGGCCGCCATGAAGCCCACCTGGTTCCGGTGACCTCCTCTGGGGAGCAAGTTGAACTGGACTAAATGGGCAAACACACGAACCTCTGGGAAAAATGATGTCTCGGAATCCAGACGCTCCCTACTGCCACAGATGGTCTCATAGATGTGGTCCAGTGTCTCCGAACTTAAGAACGGGCCCATGGGCTTACTCTTGGGAGGACTGTAGAAACGGTGCCCAGCTGAAGAAATACCCAAAATACTAGCTAGGGTGTCCACGGTCAGCTGAATGTCCACCCCCTTCACCATACTAGTTATCGTATACTCTCCGTACTGGTAGGAAACCTCCAGGTTACAGTAGAATCTACGAACCAGCTGCTCGTAGCACGGACGGTCTATATGGAGGATAGACTGCCAGCCCAGTACGGTGAACCTCTCCTGAAGTTAAACCTTGTGGAAGTCGTCAACTACCACAGTCTTCTCCATTATTACAGATCTCTTCAGGAAGGTCTGCCAGTTGGTTGCTACCTCTGAACAGCGGAAGAGTTCCTCGTTATAGTCGGAAGGATCAATAAGGGCAGGTCCGGTTCACCCTGTGCGAGGGGCTGGAGAACTAGTCCCCGCACTCTTTCATTTGGAAGCGGTGGTCTTACATCGAGTAGAAGAGGATGCGGGTTCTTTGCCCTTGCGAGAAGACATCCTGGCAAGAAAAGAGGAAAAAATGGTGAGTAAGGAAAAAGGGAATAACAAAGGGAATAAATAGATGGGTGAGCAATAGGAGGAAGCCCCAAAATCCAAATCATGGCAAAATAGAAATATGACAAAATGTGACAAGCGAAGAATGATAGAAAGTATATGGATGAAGTGCATGGTAAGTGACAAGACAGAAATTATGGCAAAATAGAAAAGTGACAAAAGGCATATAAAGCATGGCAACTAAGGAATGGAAAGACCCCAATTCTCGATGTGCAAGTTCAATCTAAGAAATATTTAAAAGACTCACAATAGAGTAAAGCTTGAAGCTGCATGTCTAAGATTGAAATGCCATCGTAGTGCAATCTAGAATATGCAAAAAAAAAAAAACATCTACTATTATGATATTGAGGTGAAAGGAATCAAGAGTGTATGGATGAGTTGGATGATGATAGTGAAAATTTCTTTTCTGAAGTCTTGAGTCTTCACACATCTGTGGAGCCCTTAGGACCTCTTTTCAATTCCATTCTCAAACCTTCCATAGTTGAGCCCCCAAAGCTAGATCTTAAGGAGTTTTCATCTAATTTGAGCTATGCTTTCCTAGGGCCTGACCAGACTCTTCCTGTAATAATTTCTTCAAATTTGACTTCTAGCCAGGAAGAGGAGTTACTTAAAGTGTTAAAAGATAATAAGGAAGCCCTAGGTTGGACCATGGCTGATATCAAGGGTATAAGCCCTTCTATTGTGCAACATCATATACATCTTATGGAGGATTCTAAATCATCCACGAAACCCCAAATAAGAGCTAACCCAGTGATGATGGAAGCCATTAAGAAAGAGATCATAAAGTGCTTGGATCATGGAATAATTTATCCTATTTCTGATAGCCAATGGGTAAGCCCAGTACACGTAGTGCCTAAGAAGTTTGGTGTGACTCTAGTTCCCAATACCAATAATGAATTCCAACCTGTGTCCAATCAGGGTGGAGAGTGTGCATAGACTACAGGAAAGTTAATACAGCAACCTGGAAGGACCACTTCCCATTGCCATTCATTGACCAGATGTTAGAGAGGTTAGTGGGACATGAATATTATTATTTTCTTGATGGATATTCTGGCTATAATCAGATCCCAATTGCTTTAGAGGACCAACATAAGACCACTTTTACATGCCCATATGGAACATTTGCTTACAGGCGTATGCCCTTTGAGCTCTGTAATGCCCCTACTACGTTCCAACGATGTATGATGAGCATCTTTTCTGACATGGTCAAAAAATTCTTAGAAGTATTTATGGATGACTTTTCAATTTATGGGAATTCCTATTCTGAATGTCTTCATCATCTTTCCCTGGTTTTGAAAAGTGCATATCTAAGAATTTAGTTTTGAATAGGGAGAAATGCCATTTTATGATTAAATCTGGTATTGTTTTAGGCCATGTAATATCCAAGGAGGGAATTAAAGTGGATAGAGACAAAGTGAATTTAATTGATAATTTACCACCTCCTCAATCTGTTAAGGACGTTTGGTCTTTTCTAGGGCATGCGGGCTTCTACAGAAGGTTTATTAAGAACTTTAGTCAGTTAGCCCGACCTCTCACTTCATTACTTACCAAAGATCAAACTTTTGAGTTTTCTAAAGAGTGCCTAGAATCTTTCAAGCAACTTAAGAAGGAGTTAACCAATGCACCCATTGTTCAACCACCTGTTTGGACTGAACCTTTTGAACTAATGTATGATGCTTCAGATTTTACCATAGGAGCGATTTTGGGTCAAAGGATTAATAAGTTACCCACTGTCATTTGCTATGATAGTAGGACCTTAAATGATGCACAACTTAATTATACAACCATTGAAAAAGAATTTTTATCTGTTGTGTTTGCATTAGAAAAGTTTCGATCTTACTTAGTTGGTTCACATGTGGTGGTGTATACTGATCATTCTGTTCTTAGATACCTAGTTCAAAAGAAGGATGCCAAAGCCTGTCTCATTAGGTGGGTTTTACTTTTTTTCAGAGTTTGATTTGGAAATTAGGGATAAGAAAGAAGTTAAAAACCTAGTTGCAGACCATTTATCCCAGCTTTTCAATTCCTTAACTGTTGATTCTTCAGTTAACGAGAATTTTCTAAATGAACAGTTATTTACAGTGTCCAGTGAATCATGGTTTGTTGACATTGTCAACTTCTTAGTTTCAGGTGTGACTTCGGATCACTGGTCCACCCAAGATAAGTATATGTTTCATTCCCAAGTTAAGTAGTTTTTCTGGGATGATCCTTATTTGTTTAAGATATGTCCGGATCAGATTATTTGATGATGTGTTCTTGATCATGAGCAGCATTCCATTCTCTCTTTTTACCATGATCATGCATGTGGTGGACACTTTGGACCTAAGAAGACTGCCGCAAAGGTTCTGCAATGTAGATTTTATTGGCCCACTCTTTTTAGAGATGCTTTTGATTTTTGCAAGGCTTGTCCCACCTACCAGTCTTTTGGCCGTATCAATAAGAGGAACATGATGCTCTCAACCCTATTTTGGTAGTTGAGATCTTTGATGTATGGGGCATCGATTTCATGGGACCATTCCCTAATTCCTTTGGGAATTTATACATATTTTTGGTCGTTGATTATGTTTCTAAATGGATAGAGGCCATACCTTGTAAATCTAATGACCACAAAGTGGTGGTCCAGTTTCTCAAAGAAAATATTTTTCCTGCTTTGGTGCACCACGTGCAATAATTAGTGATAGGGGTACTCATTTTTGTAATCAGCCTTTTGAGGCCATAATAAAAAAGTATGGGATCACCCATAAGTTATCCACCCCTTATCAATCCCAAACTAATGGCCAAGTGGAGATGTCTAATAGACAGATCAAACAAATCTTGGAGAAAACTATTAATCCCAATCGTAAGGATTGGTCCCTTAGGCTCATTGATGCTTGTGGCCCCATCAGACTGCATTCAAGACCAACCTTGATCAGTCTCCCTACCGTTTGGTGTATGGGAAAGCCTGTCATTTACTAGTTGAGTTAGAGCATAAGGCCTTTTGGGCCATCAAGAAGCTCAACTTTGATTTTTCTGATGCAGATATTCATCGTAGGCTCCAACTATATGAGTTGGAGGAAATTAGTAATGAGTCCTATGAAAGTTCTAGGATTTACAAGGAAAATGCCAAAGTCTTCCATGATAAGCACATTTCTTTTACAATTGGTGATAAGGTTTTATTATACAACTCTCGATTGCATCTTTTCCCTGGTAAGCTTAGATCCTGATGGGATGGCCCGTTGTTTGTCCATAATGTATATCCCCATGGGGCTGTTGAGATTCTGAATCCAGGAACAGGGGCAATTTTGAAGGTTAATAGTTAGCGTTTAAAACCGTTCCTCGAGTTTCCTACTACTAGTAGTGAAGAGGTCATGGATCTCCATGAACCCCTGTACACAGCTGACTGACTTTACCTAGATATGACTCCCTTGCATTGTCTTTACTTTTAATTCTTTCTATGCATTGATGACATTGCATGACTTAAGTATGGGGGAGGGAAATCAATTTCTTTTTTTTTTCCTTTGCTTGTTTTTTCTTTTGTTTTTGAACTCGCTAAGGATGAGATCCTACTTTGGCTTTTAGCTAATGATCATACCATTCGGTTGCTTAATGTATGAAAATAAAAGTTTTGATTAAGGTATCCATTTTGAATGTATAAAAACCTTGTTGAGAAGAAAGAAACAAGCCTGTGTCTTGAGATGGAACTTTCTTTTAAAAAATAAGAGACTCCAGTTTTATGGTGTTGGACCATATGTAAGTCTGTGGGTTCCTTGTACTTTTGATTTGGAGCTGAGACCTCCTTTTTAATTTGGCATGAGTTGACAAATACACAATTTTAAATGAAGTGTGAAATATGGTATAAAGAAGAGTAAGAGTTGATTCCCTTAGAACTAGACATGGCATTGTGCCTGAGGAAGCGTGATGTCTTGATTGAACTTTTTAGGGAGGAAACTTTAAAAAGAACTCTAGCATCACTGTCTTTGTGGGCATATGCAAAAAGCAAAGCTACATAGTAACTTGGGTGTCTGGTGTTTGCTCCACCATGTCATTCAAGCCAAAAGTAGTGGAGTAGAATAGAGTTTATTAAGTGAAAAAAGGAGAAAAAAATGTGTAAATGTCATTAATGCTTAGTAACATGTTTGGTCAAAAACACTCCGACGCCTTAGCCATTGGTTCCCTATTTCTTTACAAGTGGTTTTGTCTTAAGATAAGGATGTTTTGGAAGAGACGAGATGAGTTCCAAATTAAGAAATATGCTAGTGCCTGGAATTAATATGGGGTAATAAAAGTTCAAGAGTGGGGGTCCCTTGTAAGAGGAATTATCTTTGTTCCGGATCAGTATGGCCCTTACCTTTAGCCAAGGTTGGGATTTGTTTATTCTGAATTTTGGGTGTATATTCATTACAAACACCCACGAGACACAACTCGTCCACTAAGGGTGACCTAGGGGTTTAAAGGCTTGTTGCACATGCTAAGTGCAACCGTGATTCCTACGAAAGTGAGTTAGGTTTTTTGTTTTTATTCTTTTTCTTTTTGTTTTGCTCAAGGACTAACAAAGTCTAAGTGTGGAGGAATTCTGATGAGCATATTTATGTGTGAAATCTAGGGTAGTAAAACATGCATTTTACATATTTAGGTTCGAGCTACATTTGATTTTACTTTCTTTTGCAGGTTTTATATTTTCAAGGCTTTAAGGACTATCGGGTGCTATATCTCCAATTTTACATATAAAGATGTCCTGTTTCTTTTCATAGCTGCAAAGAGGATGAAATTCTAAGCAAGATGGATGTGTTCAATTAAAAGTACACATCCGTTTGCTCACCCGTACAAGTGATTATTCTTTTTGGGCCAGAAAAGAAAAATGAATCAGAACTGAACCGAGATGTAGAATCAGCCCATGTGCAGTTGTCCCAGAGATACAAGGAATATTTCAACTGCCAACAAGGATCGATTAACCACACCCTTAAGTGATTGAAGATTCATTTTTGGTAATAACAACTACATAGCGTAATTGGTAAGTTATGGTGTGTAAAATCCCTTTCTTATTAGGAGGTCTCAAATTCGAACCTCTTGGTTGCTTTTTTTTGTGGAGGTTTTTATTAGAATATTTTCTCTCTCCTACTCATCACTCAAAGGAGGTCAGCCAAAGGGTTTCTTACGCAAGAGGAGAGAGAAATAAGGAAATAAAAGAGAAAAATAGAAAAAAGGGAGAAAAAATAGGAAAGGAAAAAAAATGAAAAAAATAAAAGAAAAATAGTCCAAGAGGCTGCCCACGTTTGAAGAAGAGAGAGAGGAAAAAAATAAAAAAAAAGAAGGAAAAAGGATGCAAAATCATTAGAAATTCCCCACTTCCTACGATTCTCTCTCTTCTCTCTCCTCCACCTCACCACAAAATCATCCAAGGGGATCCACCCTTGGACGTCCTCCTCTCTCTCCTTTTCGATATAAAAGGGAGTCCCTCTCTTCCTCTCTACTTCTCTCTTCTTAGGTTTGTTTTTAGTTGCTCTTTCTCTCTTTCTCTCTTTCTCTAGTTTTCTCTTTCTCTAGCTCTAGTTCTAGGTTTATGCTTTAAATACTTTTATAAGTTCTTTTTGTTCAATTAATGCAAGCACTTTTGTTTTTGATTCAGTCTCTTATTTTTATTGTTTAAGCAATTGAAGTTGTAATTTTTAAGTTCTAGTTCTAGGCTTAGTTCTAGGTGACAAGAACAAGCTATGGAGCATGTCTTTCAAGTTCAATTTTTTTCTTCATATTTTTTTTCTCTAGTACTAGAATTTCAGATTTGGTTTATTCCAGATCTGGTTTTTAGTACTGGTAATATCTCAAATCGATCAAGTTTTCAGTTCAAGGGTTGAAGTTCAAGTAAGTAGGCTCCTTTAGTAGTCTTCTCACCCCCCTTCTCATTCCCTCTTCTAACTACCCTTTATTTTTTAATTTTATATTTTAATTTCAGTCGTTATATTATTGCTTTCCTTTTCCCCCAAGGTTCATGGCTAGTGTATGTGTTGGCTTTGCACCTCCTAGCCATAGAACCATCATTTTATTATTTTTATTTTAATTGTATCCCTTTTCCTAAAGCCAAGTAAAGTAAACCTTGTAAGAGTGACTATCTGGTCAAGTAGGGAAGCTCATATTATGATGCATTCCTCGGGCTAAATAGAAAAACCTACTTGTGAGCCTCTCTCTAGTTTTATATCCCCTTTCTTTTACTTTATTTTTATTTCAGGATTTTTTTTCTTCATTGCTTTTTAATTGCGTGGGGAGTTTATTTTCAATTATTTATTTATTTAATTTTAATTGCGTGGCTTGCGTATTTAAATTCTTAGATGACAAATGGTTAGGACATTATTTTAGATACATATGTTTAGGATGGTAGGTAGAATTAGATCACAACCATTAATCGGTTTACTTTCGCATTATTAAAAGAAGCAAAAAATAAAGTGGCTGCTTTCTCTGTGTTCGACCCGCAGCTACACTGATCAGTATGCTTGCGTTACATTTTAAATTTCAAACAGAAGACCTGTACCAACCCATCCCACCAGAGATGGACATTAATTAGAGATTCAAGAATTGCCGGCGAAGGTCGACCATACCTTATGCATTGAGAAGGAGCTCGAAGAGCTAGACGTGTCTGGTGAAACACCCTTATCTGAAGATATCATGTGCACACCCCTCCTGGCCTCTTTAATGATGCCTTCCTTTCAATTGTACAATGGAACTAAGGATCCATGGGAGCACCTACAAACATTCCACTCCATTTTGCTCATCCAAGGGGACTCAGAGGCCATACTATGCAGAGTGTTCCTAATGTCCCTTTAAGGCCTGGCTATGACCTATTTTTCGCGGTTAGAACCAGGATCAATACGTGCTTCAAGCAGTTCAGCAAGAAGTTCCTCAAAAAAATCATAGGGAGCAGAACGTGTCACAAAATGTCAACCAATCTAATGGCCTTGAAACAGTGACCGGGAGAAAGTCTTCAATGATTTATGCATAGATTCAACCTGGAGAGTGGTTGAAGTTCTCCTCTCTAAAGTAGAGCCTAAGACCCTATCTGAGCTATGGGAGGTCCGTAAATACATCAATGCTAAATTGATAGGGTCATGGGGATAGGTACAAACGTACCAGATTTAATGACCACACTAATCAGAGAAGCGAATATGGAGACTACATACCCCTTACCCGACTCAAGTCATAAGTTCTGATGTAGATCGCCGATGAAGAAAGGGATAGAATGAGAATCCCGAAAAAGATAAAAACACCTCCAGAAGGTCAAGATCGGCATAAATATTGCTACGATCACTAAGACCATGACCATACTACTGACATTTGTTATGAGCTTACGAGTGCAATTGAAGATCTCAAAAAGAGGGGTACTTGAGAAGGTTCGTGGGAAGACATGATAACAACCGTCATAATAATCAGAGCCAAGCAGAACACCCCATTCCTCATCAGAATAGAGGAAATCAGGGTGGTTATCATCTAGATCGAAAAAGAAGGAGCCGAATAGAGGAGGGCCATGGACAGGAGAGACTTAACGAACCCCACCATGATAGGAAGAGGATTGACCACGAGGGAGAAGGAATGAATTGCCTACCTTAGTCATCGTAACCATCAGCGGTGGACAAGCATTAGGAGGAGACTTGCTAAACAAAGAAATCCTATGTTAGAAGTGTACTTTGTCACATGCCGCCTTCACTAGGCTAAGGTATTCGACACTAGATACCAATATCTAGTCAGCCTAACCCTCCAAGATCACAAATACAATAACTTAATTCACAAATGCCAACATGACCACGGCTACAAATCAGAGTATGCTAATAAAATTGTTATCATTCTACTGGTGATTCACTAAAATGATAAATCACAAGTATACATTACTCATGTCTGAATACATCTATATGTTACAATATTACTTCTACACAATTCATAAATATTTATATAAAGATAAATAACCAAAACAATAGAAGTGATGTCCATCAGCCTCTTGGAGTCTCGCAGACACAAGCCTCACAACTACTGTCGAAATTCAATCCTGCCTTAGCACCAATTCCACCATCTTAAAAGAATGATCCACATATGGTGAGCTTCTCAAGCCCAGCAAGGGTTGTACATGCAAGCACACACATAACAAATGATGCAATGCATGCTCAAGCAAATTTTATGATATTGCATGATCCAATTTTCACACACAATAGATAGCAAACAATTATGAAGTCTAAAATAGGGTCTTAGTGCTACTGTAACGTAGGTAGTATCCCTGGTCCAAGAAAACCCATCGGTCACCCAGTGATACACCCTAGTTGTGAATCAGGAGTTTGGAAGTTTCGAAAAACCCATCAATCACCCCACGAACCCCTAACATATAACTCCTACAACCACGGTCTTGAAAAACCCATTGGTCACCCATGCTATGGGACAACCAGTACCTCACCCCTAATGGAAAGGGGCTATAGCACTTGGGTTGTTATCCTAACCAGATGGGATCTACATGAGTGTATATACAGTCACTATACATTACACACCATACACGCACACATTAGGCACATGGTGCTGGAACCCCCCTTCAGCCTCACCTTGTCCCATCTCACATGTCCACAATTCCAAAATTCTATAAGATATAATAATCACAATAATAAAAATAATTTAGAAATAAGATATATCGAGAACCAGTGCACATGAGCACGTAAAATCTATATTAAAATGTTAAACACTTTGTAAAATAAAACAATAACCTGTCATCGATACCGTAATCCGATGGTCTTTGTTAAATTCCCGTCACCGCAATCATCATTGAGTAAATTCATTTGTATTAGAAGGAAAAAAAGAATACAAAGAATGTACAAAGGGACAATCACATTTTGGAATCTACAGGAGACTACTCCACCTTTGGCATTGCCATCAGCAGAGAACAAAACCACACCAGAGACCAAATTACAAAAACATAAGCTAGATAAATTATTTGAAACAATATCTAGGCCTAGATTGACTATCTAAGGCCAGCTCCATAGCAACCAAAGTAGGCCAAGACTAAATTGGAGAAGAAACTTCAAATTTTGCAGCCGATTTTGCTAAGAAATCAGCAACTAGTCTGCTTCACGAAGGCAATGAGTGATTTTTCAGGTGGGTGAGTTCAGATAAGGGGTCAAACTCATCCACCTCTGAAGACCAATCCAAGGGATTTTCAAATTCGAGATAAGCAAAACCACAACCACCAAATCTCTCTCAATCTATAAATGGGTGATACCCATCTCTTTTGCAATCTGCAAACCCAAAATAATAGCTAACATCTCAGCTTCAAAATTTGTATGGACACCCAAAAAGCATCTAAAGGACTGTAAAACTTTAGCTTTTTCATTCCGGAATACACTGCCTGCCCTTGCTTTTCTTGGATTCTCCAAAGAATAGCATCCGAATTTAATTTAACCCATCCAGATTGAGGAGGACACCAGAAAACTTCCAAGACCTCTCTTGGCTTATATTGCATCCTGGAAATCCCCAACTGCCTAGCACATAATAAAGAATTAAAAGAAAGAGGGGAACCAGTAGATGCCACCGCTTGTAAACTAATTTCACTCTTAATCATAGCACAATAGTGCATCACTGATTTGGACACCCCCTCAAAGCGTCTTGCATTCCTTTCCTGCCATAAAATACTAGGCACAAAAGTAAAGCCACTTACCCACGCCTTTTTCAAGTGAAGGTTCTTTGCTGATTGTTTCCACCATACGATAAAGCTGTCCATGTCCACAAAGGGAGACCACTGAACATCAAAGCCATCACAAAAGGCTCTCCACAAGCTGTGAGCAAAATCAAATTTATAGAAAATGTGAGAAATCGACTCTTCCTCTTTACCACACAAACTGCACAGAGAAACGAGATGAATACCACGTCTATGAACAATATCATCAGTTGGAAGCTTATTCTGAATTAACTGCCAGGCAAAGACAGCTTGCCTTGGCTGGATAAGAGAATTCCAGATGAGAGAATACCAACTAACCTTCTGATGTTTTTTCCGAATTTCTTCCTAGGCTGATTTAATAGAAAAAACACCTGAAGAGGTCAACCACAAAAGACATGTATCCTCAACATTCTAGATGTGAATTCGCTTGGCTTTCTCCCAAATTTCGGCAAGCAAAACGGACTCAACAAGGGGAAATTATCAAGAGGATTGATTAATGAAAGCATCTACTCTTACCTTTGGACCAGAAAAGAGACTGAGATCCAAGTTTGATTGCTCTATAATAGACTGAGTGCCGATCCATCTATCCAACTAGAAGCTAATTTTTTCCCTATTTCCCACAATCCAATGCTCATACGCAGCTACAAAACTCCAAACCTTCTTCAAGCCAGGCCATATGGAAGAAGATTTATACCCTTGCCTCAGAGACCCATCATCTTTAATAAATCTCTCCTTGAAGAACTTGCTCATAATTGAATCTTCATGCTTGATTTGCTAGGCTAATTTGCACAAACAAGCATAATTCACATCTCTTAGTCTTCTAATTCCCAGACCCCCTTCCCTTTTAGGCCTACAAACCCATTCCCATTTCACCACAACCTTCTTTGCCACTCCATATCATAGGACCAAATAAAGTTTCGCATCCAGTGTTCCACCACCTTCACTGACCCTTCTGGCCACCAGTAAGCAGAGAAGTTATGGATTGGAATACCAGATATAACCAACCTCACCAATTTCACCCTCTCAGCCATAGAGAGAAGTTTACCTTTCCACCCTGCCAACCTTCCTTTTATCTTTTCTAGAAGAGGAAGCAAATGGCAGTTCTTCACTCTACCTTTAAAGATCTCCACCCCTATATATTTTGTGGGAAGGTCTGCCACTGCCATTCTCAGGTAATAAGTAATAAAATGTCTTCTATAAGGAGCAATCTTTTCAAAAAATAGCTTACTTTTTTTCAAGTTAATTTTCTGGCCAGAAAAAGACTAATACTTGGATAAAAACTCATGAAGATGCTTCACATACCTAGCTGATCCATTCATAAAAATGAAGTTATCATTTGTGAAGACTAAGTAAGAAGGAGTAACAGCACCTCTAGGGCTAGGGAGGGCTTTCATCTTTCCTTCCTTAATCAAATTCTTTAAACCCCTATAGAGGACCTCCTCTGCCAAAATAAAAAGGATTGGGGAAATGGGATCCCCTTGTCTGAGGCCACGCTCTACACCAAAGAAACCCACTAGACCTCCATTCAACAAGATTGAGATCCTTATTGAGAGCAACATCTGATGAATTTTGTTGATCCAACTAGGCAAGAAACCAAATTTCCCAAAGTGGCAAAAAGAAATTCCCAAGAGAGGGAATCATAAGCTTTCCGCACATCCAGCTTTAAGCCCATACCTCCACCTCTAACCATTGAGTGCACCAAATTTTCTAATTCTGAGGCAAGACTGATGTTTGTTGAGATAATCTTACCCTTCTGGAAGGCTCCATATTCTTCTAAAATTAGTATAGGGAGAAGAGTAGTTAATCTGGATGCAGCTATCTTTGACTACACCTTGCAGAAAAAATTCCCCATACATATGGGGTGAAACTTATCTAAAGAGGAAACACCATCAGCTTTAGGGATAAGAGTTAAGAAACAATTATTCACCCTATTAGGAGGCTTTCATACCAAAAAGAAGGAAAAAACAGCCCTGCAAAAATCCTTTTCCACTATCTTCCAACAACTTCTAAAAAATTGACCTAGAAAGCCATCAGGGCTTGGAGAACTATCTGCATCAAGCCCCCAGACCGCCTATTTTATCTCCTCCCTAGATGGTACAATATCCAAGAACAAGTTGTCCTCCTTAGAAAGGATTGTAGGAATCGAGTCAAGCAGATCATAGTATGGCGTTACATGAACATCAGAGTGAAAATTCTTGTAAAAATCCACAATATAATTGGCCAGCTTTGATTGATCAGAAATCCATGAGCCATCCTCGTGATGCATCATACTAATTTGATTTCTTGAGCATCTAATCTTCATAGAGAGATGAAAAAATTTTGTGTTCCGATCACCATTCTTCCACCACCTTAATTTAGCTTTCTCTGACTAGAGCCGCTTTGTTCACCTCCTCATTCAGATTAGGATAGGTTTCTCTAGCCCAAGCTCTTAGCATCACTTTCACCACCTTCAATTTCTGGGCCAAAATATAGATGGGGCATCCTCCCATAGGTTGTGACCAAGATTTCTCCACCAAAAATAGAAAGCGAGCATCTTCTATCTAGAAATTATGAAACCGAAATGGGATGTTACTAGGCTTAGGGACTTCATTTGACATAATCAAAATAGGAGTGTGATTAGATGTTGAACAAGTAATAACTCGCTGGGAAATACTTTTGAATTCATCTATCCACATTTCATTATGAAAGTTGTGATCCAAAACCACCATCACATTACCCCTTCTACGATTATTGGACCAAGTATATTTTTTACCCTGTGAAGGACTAGGGAGAAGCATACAAGAATCAACCATAGCTTGAAACTCTGTTGTCGATCTAATATTAAAATTCCTTGGCCTTCTTTTTTTTAATGAGACAGCAACGTTGCATTAAAATCTCCAATAACTAACCATGGGAGAGAAGCTACCGAAACAACCACCAAATCAAACCACAATTGACGACGCTCAATTTTGAAGCAACTGGCATGAATAAAAGAGATGAGCATTCTTTTACCCAGCCAATCAACCTCTACAGAGATATGTTGATTCAACATAGAGGTAATAATAGGATGCCTCAGACCACATTTCCAAATTATCCATAGGTTAGGGAGCCTTTCCTGTCAGATATTATGAATGACCTCCACCAAATACCCCATTTTATTAAAAGTTAAACTCGGGAAATTACTAACCTGAACCATTGGTTCAGCCATGCACAAAATATCTGGGGAAGACTCTCTCAGAAGAGATTGTAAAGCCCTCTTGCCAGCCTCCTTCTTCACACCATGAATGTTCCAAAGTAGAACATGCATGATTAACAAGTTGTATCATTGACCCTGTCAGACCTAGATGTCTGACCACCTCCTTTTTTCTTCCTTCCCTTTTCTTCTTCCACATTTTCCCCTTCTCACCCATTGTAACATCTCTATCCACTGCATGAACCCTTTCTCACCTCCTTTTTTCTTCCTTCCCTGTTTTTCTCCCACATTCTCACCCATTGTAACATCTCTATTCACTGCATGAACCCCCATCACAGCGACCTCCCTTCTCCTAAGTTGAGTTGAAGAAGAGACCTGAGGATCTCCATTAGAAGAAGTCCGACCACCCTTACCCGCCAAACCTCCACGGCCACTCCCTTGAGCCATCACCGCCCTCTTAGGGGAAGACATCCTCACAGGACCCTGAGATGCCATCACCATTGCACCCTCGTGTTGCAACCCCTCCAATGGTCCAAGAGTTGGAGAATTTCTAACCTGGTTTGGTTCAGTCCCCTTCAAAATTGTTGCCTGGTCTAAGTCAGAGTTAGATTCTAATTTTGAACCAGAATCAGAATCAGACTATACCACCTCATCACAAGTCGACTCCTTATCCAACTCCTCCCTCTCATACACTAATTCATCCTTACCCTAATTGGGTAGATTAACATTAGAAGAATTCAAATTAATTTGAATCTCACCCCATTCTACGTTTGGTAACTGGGGAGAGACATTAGAGGAAGGATTTGCTGCTAATTCATTCCCCTCTACATTAGGTAATTGCTCATAATTATTCAAGGACTGATTTGGAAAAGAATGATTTGAGTTATTTCTTTCCACTGGGGGACCAGAACGACCCTGTGAGTTACCCCTTCTTGAGTCAACTCCATCTTCTTCATACACCACCCTTGGAATCTCTGCCTTGTCAAGGGCATTTTGTCTCTCATCCTCAACCTTCTTGTGCCGACATTCATGGACTGGATGTCCCATACACTTGCAATATCCACATCTCACACTATTATCTTCATAGATAACACATTGATGGAACCCAAAAACCTTTGAAGTTCTTGGCTCGAGTCTCTCCACCTCAACCTTCTCAACATGAGTTATAGATTCTGAAACATCAACTTTAACCAATACCTGAGCAAACTACCCAAAAATACCTTGTTTGGTACCATTATCCAAGGCAATAGGATGCCCTACCACTTTTGTGATTGAGAGGAGGACATTCTTATGGCAGTATTCCAAGGGAAGATCCGGAAAGAGAACTCACACCAGCTTTGTAAAGGATTGCTTCTCATGGATATTAACATTCGGCTTCTAGTGTTGAAATCTAATCAGTTGTCCACCCACATGTAGAGGGGTCCTTCTCCAAATAGCCGCCTTATCACCCTTGCAATGAAACTGAAAGATCACATAACCTTTCTCGAGAGGGTGCATCACAACCCCTTGACCCAGTTTCCAATTATCATTTTCCTCCTTGCGTAAATCATCCAAAGATAAGAGACGGAAATTCACATGACCTATAAGAGCAAATCTGAAAATTTTTCTCTTAGCTTCATAGTCCTTTTGAGGAATAATGATCCTTGTGATATTGCCTGCTTGAATCGGCTCAGGGAGTGAGTCGATTGCAGGCCAAGAAGCAAGACCCATAGCCCTAGCATAGGATCGTTTTGGGGCATTTACCACTTGCTCCTGAGGAGGTGGTCCTCTATCCAAAGCTTCTCGATCTCCATTATCTACATCACCTTCATCAGATATCCTCTCTTCCACATCACCTCCAGACTCCAATGCCAGCCTTCACAGGAAATCACCACCGCTCTCCACATTTTTCTAGTTCTTATCTCTCAATTACCCATTAGATACATAGTTCGCAAGATGGGGGGAGAGACTAATGACTCTAATGTCTCTTCCACTTCCATTTCTCTATAACCCATCTATTTTCTTTAACCTATCCACTCATTCTTAGCATTCTCAACATCTAACTTTCTCCTTTTCATCCTTCTTCTTCTCCTAGTTTTGGCTTCTGGCATCCCCAATTCCCATTCATGCTCCCTACGTTTCTGAGGTCAAGTAAATTAGGTTCCTAACCATTTCCAGTGTAAATTATTAGTATTTAAAGCCTACTACTGAACATTAACAATCCTACTCAAAACCCCCTCTTACAGACCTATGTAAACCCCCTTATAGACCCACACAGACTGTCACACCCTGCCCCAAATATGGCTAAGGTATGTGACACTAGATTCCTAATCTAGTCAACCTAACAATACCTAGGATCATAGATGCAATACCTTAATTTCATAAATGCCTCTAAGATCACAACTACAATCAAGTACGCTAATAAAATCATACAAACATCACTGGTGATGTTCTGAAGTAATAAATTACAAATATACAAGATTCATTTGTTAACAACCCACAGATATAATATTTACATCTTACACATTCCATCAATATTTACATCAAAAGTTATAACTGAAATAACTGAAGTGATGTCCATCAACATCCTGGTGTTTAATAGACACGACCCTCACAACCACCACTGAAATCCAATCTTGCCTCAGCACCAGTTCCACCATCTAAAAATAGTGATCAATGAGGGGTGAGCTTCACAAGCCTAGTGAGGAGTGTACATGCAATTACATGAAAACAAATGAAGCAATGTATACTCAAAAAAATTAGATGATGCTCATGATCTAGTTTTATCACACAATACCTAGCAAACAATTACTAAATCCAAGATAGGGTATCAGTGCTACTGCAACATAAGTCGTATCCCTGGTCATGAAAACCCATCGATCACCTAGTGATACAAGCTAGTTGCAAGTCAGGAGCCTACAGGTCCTAAAAAACCCACGGTCACCACGCAAAACCCTAATGGGTAACCCCCCCTACAACCACGATCTTGGAAAACCCATCGGTCACTTGAGCTATAGAACAGCCATGATTCCAAAAATCCCCTTGGTCACCCATGTAATGGGGCAGCCATGGTCTTGGAAAGCCCATTGGTTACTTGTGCTACATCACAAACATACCATCCCCTGGGATGAGCTAGTACCTAAACCCCAACTGGAAAGGGGTATAGCACCAAGGTCTGTGAAACCTAACCAGATGCAAACTACATGAGTGTGTATACCATCACCATACATCACACACCATACATACACATCCTTTGACCTCTAGGCCCACAGTACAGAAAAGAACCTCAGCCACACCGTGCCGTAGACCGTCAGAGCCACAGTCATAATCATACTACTTACCTCTGAGCCCATGGTATCGAAAAGAACCATGGCCACACCATGCCCCAGGCTATCAATACCATAGTTACAACTATAGAACCCATCCACAACACCACAAATACCTCACTTACCTCTGTAGTCCAAAACCATTCCTCAGCCTCATCCTTCCATATTTACAGGTTAGCAATAATAATAGTACAAGATAAATAAGTCCATCATATTAAACAACATTCATAGCAGCAATATGAAATTTCATTCATGCACACAGTTCATGCAAAAATAGAAATAATTTATAAACACTTAGTAAAATAAAGTCAAACACCCACTCACCTCAAAACCCAAATCACCATGTACGATAGATCCCCTGTAATCAATTATGTGTCCTCGCCTGATTGTTTAGGTTCCTAAACTAATGTGTATCATTTTTATTAAACATTTATACTGCTAATATGACTATGTATAGCTTCACTGCTGAACCCAAAATGACTTTCAATAGCCCATGTACTAATCCAACTTAAAGTCTAAGAACAAACCCAAAACTACCCCTACCCATAGGGCTAATTTGGGTTAAATGTTAAGAAATATAACCCACATGGGGTAGGGCACTAACCAACCAAAACAGGGGCTGACTGGCCTTAAAACACCCCAACTGGTGTGAGACAACCAGCTGGCCGCTTGCCCAATTGGTGGGTCAATTTCTGTAGAAATCTCTGCACTCCCAGAGCCTGTTCTGCCAATTCTGTTCATTTGGGCTACTCATGGCCGATGGGTATTGTCTATGGCAACATGGGGAAGGTCCTTTATGGTCTCTAAGGTCACTTTACAACCCCTAAAACCATCAATTTTATTGATTAAAATTCTGCCCCTTGTATTTCCCTAAATTTTTTCTTCCCTGGGATGGTAGAATCAGGTCTGGGTATCTGTTCCCTAAGCTTTGAGCTCAAACCCAATTTTTGGGTGGCCGTAGGGACAATTTAAAGTATGTACCTCACTTTAAATTACATGTACAACAAGATTACTATTACACCCGTGCCCTAACCCAGTCCAATTTAAACTTTTGTGATAAATCTCAGACCAGAGATAAAAAGCACCAATGGATTTTGGCTCGTGGAAACACATTGCAAAAAGGGAAAGGATGATCATAGTTGTTTTTGAATGTCATGCTAGTCCAACTAGAGGGGAATCAAACCTTCCAACCCTAAGCGGTTATGTACCAGAATTATCGGAGGTACATACCCGTAACATAGGGCAACTCCATATAGGAGGACCAAGTGGGGACAACAAGCATTCAAGGTAGGACATAGCCTTGACCACCAGAAACAAGGCCACCGAAAATAGCCTGGACAGGATCCGGTGGCCCACTGTGCTGTCAAATGGTTTTTGATGCACGTTGACCCCACCACCTGCATTGTGACCAGCCCCAGATGTCACACCCCGCCTCCACTCACCTGAAGGCTGGTGACATGGACACACACACATGTCCACAATCCATCCAGGATCCAAAATGCAATACTTTAAGTGCATAAATTTATGAAATGATTCTACGATCACAAGATAATAAAAATAGTCAATTATACATAACTGGTGAAGTCTAATGATATTTATCATATTTACTAAAAGAGTTTTCACAACGGAAGTCATAATTATGACTATGCCCCTAGGGCTACATCCGATAAGTATCAAAAGGAAACAAAATGGAAGATGATACTCTCATCCTCAGCGTGCTCCAAATGCACAGTCGTCACAAATGCAACCATCCTCGGGGTAGTTAGCTCCTCATCCTAGAGGTCACCTCCATAGAGAGCCGACTCCTCAACCATAGACTCTGGATGGTTACCTGAATCCACATCTAAAAAGGGATAACAACGGGGGTGAACTTCCACGAAGCTCAGTGAGGGATGCACACACACTTAAAAAAATATAGATATAATAATAAATATTTACAAGATAAAACAAATACGCATACGAAGCAACATAATGGAATAATAAGGATTTAATGAATGCAATTATGCTTTGGATTATTATCACACAAGTCTGCCCACTAAACTAATTAAATGTTAAGGTCTGGATACTGTTGCAACATAGGGGATATTCCTGGTCCCAAAATCAAGCACATTGGTCATCCAAACTAGTTGTGAGTCAGGAGCTTGCAGGTCCCAGAATTAAGAGCATCGGTCACCGTGAAAAGCACTAAAAAATAATACCACCCTATAGCCACGGTGTGAGGGTAGCAACCAAGAGAAAAGACCTTTTGTGGAGGTCCCAGCCTCTCTCCTCTCTTTCTCTTTCGTGGGGAGGGGTGTGTCATGTGTGCTTACCTACGGGCCCACACTGTTATACTGCTACTCAGAGATACGTGGAGGCCTATTTTGGAGGAGTATAAAGGTCGTCACTGAGATAGGGATTTGATGATGGTCCAATACGGGGGATTGGGATCATACAAAAAGGGTTGGAGTCCTTACCTAGGATTATGGGCCTAGGACCCTAGAGTGGGCTCCATTCCTGAGAAAAGGGCCCAAAAGTTGGTCTAGTCCAGAGATTTAGGGTATGTGTCAGGTTACAGAATTAGGAAGGTGTTAGGTACCCAATCTTCCTGGTTCAATTGGTCTTCCTACTAGATGCTTAAGAACGAGTATTTTCCACGATTATTCCTATTCCGTATTACTGGATAAATTATCACACATATGTACATTAACTAAATTTAAATGATTATATACACTACAACAAGGTCAATATAAAGTCTACATTATGCTAATTTAGGTGAAAAATTATACCTGAGCTTGACTCCAATTTCGGGTCAAGAGGGGTGGGACCCCGATTAGTGCCGGCACGAACTATCTTTTGGATTCTCCTGGCTCAGGGGAAGATGGTCTTGACCTCCAACTTCCTTTCTTGAGAGAAGTTGATTGCAGTAATGTTCAGATAGAATTCTAATTAGGAATGGTTACATTCAGATTTTGATCGCAGTATCATTCGGCAAAGCTTCCGCTAGGGATGGGTTACTTTTGAATTTTGGCTGAGGTGGCACTCTGACAGAGCTTCCACTAGGGATAGGTTATAGGAGGGATAGGCTAAGATGGCACTCTGGTAGAGCTTCCACTGGGGATAGGCTATGGAAGGGTTAGGCTGAGGTGGCACTCCGACAGAGCTTTTGCTAGGATAGGCTAAAACCTAAATGGTTGAAGAACTTCGAAGGCCCAAAGAACACTTCGAAGATCCGAATTCTTTAGATTTTAGGAAGATCTCTCCGAAGACTTGAAAAACCTCAAGAGGGGGTGGGAGACTAAGGGGAAACTTTTCCTTCACAAAAATCTCACTCAAAGAAGACAAAGGATTGAAGAATTTCGAAGGCCCGAAGAACACTTCAAAGATCCGAAGAACACTTCGGATCTTATAAAGATCTCTCTGAAGACTTGAAAAACCTCAAGGGGGGAAGGGGAGGAGAGAGGGTAGAGATTCTTTACTATGGATACTCCTAGGAGGATTAAGTGTTTGAGGTGTGTAAAACCAAAGGGAGGGGGTATTTATAGAAATTTTGAACTAATGCGGAGGAAAGAGAAATTTTCCTTACCAATGGGGTTAAAAAGTGATTTTTCTAAACCAATAGGGTGGAGGGTAAATTTCTTAATTTCTTGGGCCAATGGGTGAAATGTTTTTTTTTTTTAGGCCAATAAGGTAAAAAGATGCCTTTTTGGGCCAATAGGAGCTCACGGTGTAGGGTATGCTAGCGGGACAGTGTAGAGTGCACAAGCGGGTGAAGAGAAGATATCTTCACTACTCTAGTCATGGGAACACAAATTTCGGTCATCGATGGTGGCACACGAGGTCGGGCAGGGTGTACGGGAGGCTGGCAGGGGTACTGGAGGTTGGCAAGGGTGCTAGAGGTTGGCAGGGGCACTGGAGGTTGGTAGGGGCACTAGAGGCTGGTAGGGGCACTAGAGGTCAGCAAGGGTGTTAGAGGTTGGCAGGGGTGCTGGAGTTTGGTAGGGGCACTGGAGGTTGGCAGGGGGCCAGGAGGCTGGCAGTGGTGCTAGCAAGGTAGGCCATGGTCGTGCGAGGTGGACGAGGTGCTTGCCAGGCAGGCCATGGGTGTGTGGGGTAAGCAAGGTGTGTGTGAGATAGACCATAGGCACGCGGGGTAGACGGGGTGCACACTAGGCAAGTCATGGGTGCGTGGGGCAGGTGAGGTGCATGTGACTAGGATGTAATTTTCTAGGAGCGATTGCGGGAGATCCGACGGTTTGATTTTGACGTACCATATATTGTTAGAATCATAATTCCTAGTACTATGCATCCATACGCTCACCTAAGACCAAATTTCTTCGTATATGAAACGTAATAATTAGACCCTTCTTTTCTCTTGCATGAGGTTTTTGGGATTTTGGGTGAGTATAAAATGTTTTCAGGTTGGATTACCTCAATCAATTATTATCTCTTTCGATCGGAAGTAAAAAGTTGTGTCCAAGATCTGTAACTCATCATAGCCGAAGGAGGGTGACAAAATTAGGTGTCTACAGAATGCCCCTCTTTGGCCAAGGCCTGTGCCAACAATCGATGGACAAAGAAAATAATGACCACATTTTGTCATCCGGAGCATGTACTGTCATCATCTTGCTCATTAACTACTTTAAAGTTTAGGACTTACTTGGGTTGCCGATTGTAGGAAAGAAATTGTTGCTCTTCCAATCCTGCAAAAGTGTTAGCACTTGATCTTTGACTTTTCCTAGACTGGGCTTCCATGTGCCAATCTAGGGAATTTAGTCTCCAGGCTAGGTCTTTCAAATCAATCTAGGCTATCTGGGACCTATGAGGGTAGCAGCCGGAGATGGACTGAGATGTCTCTCTTCCCTTGGGGGTGAAGGACTTGCATCCCGACCTCTCTCCTCTCTCTTTCTCTTTCATATGAGGGGAGGGGTTCGTGTCGTGTGTGCTTTGCTTGTAGGCCCTACACCGTCGTATCACTGCTTGGTGACACATGGAGGCCTATTTTGTAAGAGTATAAAATTTATCATTTGAGACGGGGGTTTGATGATGGTCCAATACGGGGATCGGGATCATACAAATGGGGTTTGGAGTCGCCACCTAGGGTTATGGGCCTAAGACCCGGGGGTGGGCCTGATTCTTGAGAAAAGGGCCCGAAATTTGGTCTGGTCCAGAGATTTAGGGTAAGTGTTAGGTTATAGAATTGGGAAGGTGTTAGGCACCCAATCTACCCAGTTTAATCGGTCTTCCTACTAGATGCTTGAGAACGAACACTTTTACAATTGTTACTATTCCACATGCATGGCTAAGTTATCACACATATATACATTAATTGAATTCAAGCTACTATATACACTAAAAAAAGGTCTATATAAAGTCTACATTATGACATGTGGGTTGAGAAATTATACCTAAAATTAACTCTTATTTCGGGTCAAGAGGGGTGGGCCCCTGATTAGTACCACCTCAGACTATCTTTCGGATACTCCTGGCTCAGGGGAAGATGGTCTTGACCTCCAACTTCCTTTCTTGAGAGATGCTAATTGTGATGGTATTCGGATAGAGTTCCGACTAGGAACAATCGCTTTTAGATTTGGGTTCGGATAGAGCTTCAGCTAGGGAAGGCTATTTTTGGATTGGGATTCAGACAGAGCTTTGGCTAGGGAAGGCTATTTCCGAGTTTGGATTTGGACAGAGCTTCAGCTAGAGAAGACTATTTCCAGATTTGGATTCGAACAAAGCTTTAGCTAGGGAAGGTTATTACCAGATTTGGATGATGTGGCACTTTGGCAGAGCTTTCGCTGGGGATAGGCTAGGGGAGGGTTAGGTTAAGGAGGCACTTTGGTAGAGCTTCTGCTGGGGATAGGGTATTTCTGGAAAGATTCCAGGGGCATTCAGACAGGGCTTTCACTAGGAATGGCTATTTATGGAAAGAAATGGGCTGACCTACAAATGGACTGAAGAACTCCAAAGTCGCAAAGAACACTTTGAAGATCCGAACAGAAATTCAGATCTTGACAAAGATCACTTCGTAGACCCAAAAAACCTCAAAGGGGGGATTTCAATCTCAAGAACGCTTAAGAACATTCAAGAACACTTAAGAACATTCAAGGGAGGGGGCTCAAGAACATATTGTTTTTGAAAAAAAAAAAGGATCTAACTAAGAACTATGATTAAAGATCTTCAAGATCCCGAAGAACACTTCGAAGATCGGAATGAGTTTTGGATCTTGACGAAGATCACTCCGAAGATCAGAAGAAAATCAAGAGGGGAGGGGAGGAAAATTTCACTACAAAAGAGTGAGGTGGGATTCTGGTCCCTGAAATCTAAAGGAGGGGGTATTTAGTTTTTTCCGGCCAATAGGAGAGGGAGAACCTTTTTATCTAACAAACGAAAGGGGGGGTCTTACCTAAAGTGAGGGGGTAGGGCTTTTGTCCAATGGGTAAAAGAGGGTTTTAAAAGCAAAATGGGTGGGGAGGGCTTTTGTCCACTGGGTAAAGAGAGAACTTTGGGAGAGAAAAAAATGGTTTTTTGGCTTTGAGTGGGTGAAGAGGAGATTTCTTCACCCATCAGGTCAGGTGACTACCAATCCTGGCCGTTGACAGCGGCGTATGGGACCCAGCCGAAGTACCCGACGTATGGTCAGTTTAGGTAAGTAATGCGGGTGACATCACGGTGTGCGATGGATAACGCGTGGGTAATGGCTGAGGGGGTACGAGTATGGGCAGTGGGCGTGTGCATGCATGGGTAGCAGGCGTGTGCATGCATGGGCAATATCCAGTGCACACAGGTGTGTGGGCTGGCCTGCTGGACAGCTTGCACACATGCATAGGCTGGCCTACTGGCTAGCATGCATGCAGCAGGGTAGGGTTGGCAAGGCCGTGGGCCTGTGCTCACAGGGGCGCAGGCTAGTAGGCACAAAGGTGCATGGCATGGCTAGCAGGGCCATGGGTTTGTGACCACAAGGGTACAAGCTAGTGCGCATGGGGGTGCAGGCTAGCAGGCCAATGGGTAGGTGGGCTATGTGCAGCATGGTCGCGGGGTCTGGCAGCATGGTAGGGGGTTGTGTAGCTTGGAAGGGGGTTGTGTGCTTGTGCTGCAGCCCACGGGTAGTAACTATGCACCACTACCATGGGCAGCAGCCATGGGTTGTGGCCATGGGTAGCGAGCATACACGCGTGCTAGCCTGTTGGCCAGTGCACAGCGCACCCACGATTATGGGTTTTTTGGTGATGATTACGGGAGATCCGTCAGTTAGATTTTAGCGTATCATATATTGTCGAAATTGTATTTCCTAGCACTATCCATCTGTATGATTGTCTTGACCGGATTCCTTTGTATATAAAAATCTAAAATTGGACCCTATTTGAAATTTAAAATGTAACCGCAAGCGTACGGATCAGTGTAGCTACGGGTCGAACACAGGGAGAGCAACCACTTTATTTTTTTATTTCTTTTAATAATGTGAAAGTGAACCAATTAATGGTTGTGATCTAATTCTAATTACCATCCTAAACATAAGTATCTAAAATAACGTCCTAACCATTCGTCATCTAAGAATTTAAAGACGCAAGCCACGCAATTAAAATTAAATGAATAAATAACTAAAAATAAACAACCCACGCAATTAAAAAAAAATAATAAAGGAAAAAAATGCTGAAATAAAAATAAAGTAAAAGAAAGGGGATAAAGCTAGAGAGAGACTCACAAGTAGATTTCTCTACTTAGCCTGAGGGATGCATCATAATATGAGCTTCCCTACTTGACCAGAGAGTCACTCTTACAAGGGTTACTCTACTTGGCTTTAGGGAAAGGGAGACAATTAAAATAAAAGCAATAAATTGATGGTTCTTTGGCTAGGAGGGGCAATGCCAACACATACACTAGCCATGAACCTTGGGAGAAAGGGATAGCAATAATGTAACGACTGAAAATAAAAATCCTAAATTAAGAAAGAAAGGGTAGTCAGAAGAGGGAATGAGAGGGGGGAGAGAAGACTACTGAAGGAGCCTACTTACTTGAACTTCAACCCTTGAACTGAAAACTTGATCAATTTGAGATACTACCAGTACTAAAAACCAGATCTGAAATAAACCAAATCTGAAATTTCTAGTACTAGAGAAAACAAATCTTGAAAAAAAAATTGCTCCACGGCTCATGATCCTGTCACCTAGATCTAAGCCTAGAACTATAACTTAAAAAATTACAACTCAATTGCATAAATCATAAACATAAAAGGGCTGAATAAAAATAAAAGAGTGCTTGCATTAATTGAAATAAAAAAAAAACTATTCCAAAAGTGATTAAAGAAAAGATAAAGAAGAACTAAAACTAAAGAGAGAGCAAGAGAAAGAGAGAGCAACTAAAAAAACTAGAAGAAGAATGAATTGTCTCCCCTCCCCTAACATGAGTTAAATTTATAGGGAATGGGGAGGTAGGATAACAAATTTCTCTTTCGTAAAAGGGAGAAACCCACAATTGATTGTGAGATCTTTTGAGACCAAAAGTGCTAAGGTGGAGGAGAGAGAAGAGAGAAATAAACTTTGAGAAATTTCCTATAATTTTTTTGCTTATTTTCTTTCCTTTTTTTTTCTAATTTATTTCTCTTCTTTTTCTCCCTCCAAGGGACGATTTTCTTCTTGCTTTGTGTGATTTGGACAATATTTTGGTGATGATGTGGAGGAGAGAGAAGATTTGGACAATCTCTATTTCTCCTTTTTTTTTTTCTTTCCTTTTTCTTTTCTTCTCTTCTTAGGAACCCTTACACGATTTTCCTTGCTTCTAATTCGATGTGGAAATCCCCTCTATGCCCTTAGTGCTTTAAGTGAGTGAAAAGCAGGAAATCTTCAACAAAATTCTCTAAAAAAAACAACCATGAGATTCGAACTTGAGACCTCTTGGTGAGCAAGGGAATTTTGTACACCATAGCTCACCAACTACGCTAGGTAGTTGTTGTTACCAAAAACGAATCTTCAATCACTTAAGGATGTGATCCATCGATCTTTGTTGGCATTTGGAATATTCTTTATACCTCTGGGACAACTGCAAATGGGCTGGTTCTGCATCTCAGTTCAGTTCTAATCCATTATTCTTTTTCTGGCCCGAAAAGAATAATCATTTGTATCGGTGACCAAACAAATATGTATTTTTAATTGAACACATCCATCTTGCTCAAAATTTCGTCCTCTTCCCAACCATGAAAAGAAATAGGACCTCTTTACGTATAAAATTGAAGATATAGCGCCCGATAGTCCTTAAGGCCTCGAAAATATAAAACCTACAAAAAGAGAGTAAAACCCAAGGTAGCTCCATTCTAAATATGTAAAATGCTTGTTTTACTACCCTAGATTTCACACATAAATGTGCTCATCAGAATTCCCCCACACTTAAACTTTGCTAGTCCTCGAGCAAAACAAAAAGAAAAAGAATAAAGACAAAAAACCTAACTCACTTTCGTAGGAATCACGGTTGCACTTAGCATGTGCAATAAGCCTTTAAACCCCTAGGTCACACCTAGTGGACGAGTTGTGTCTCGTGGGTGTTTGCAGTGAATATACACCCAAAATTCAAAATAAACAAATCTCAACCTTGGCTAAAGGTAAGGCTCATACCGATCCAGAGCAAAGATAATTTCTCTTACAAGGGACCCCCACACTTGAACTTTTATTACCCTTTATCAATTCCAGGCACTATCATATTTCTTAATTTGGAACTCACCTCGTCTCTTCCAAAACATCCTTATCTTAAGGCAAAACCACTTGTGAAGAAATAGGGAACCAATGACTAAGGCATTGGAGTGTTTTTTACCAAACATGTTACCAAGCAATAATGACATTTGCACTTTTTTTTTTTTGAATAATAAACTCTATTCTACTCCACTACTTTTGGCTTGAATGACATGGTGGAGCAAACACCAGACACCCAAGTTACTATATAGCTTCGCTTTTTGCATATGCCCACAAAGGCAGTGATGCTAGAGTTACTTCAGAAGTTTCCTCCTAAGGAATTTCGATCAAAACACCACGCTTCCGGAGGCGCAATGCCCTATCTAATTCCAAGGGAATCAACTCTTATTCTTCTTTATACCACATTTCACATTTCATTTAAAATTGTGCATTTATCAACCAATGCCAAATTAAAAAAAAGGTCTCAACTCCAAATCAAAAGTACAAGGAACCCACAGACTTACATATGGTCCATCACCATAAAACAGAGGTCTCTTATTTTTCAAAAGAAAGTCCCATCTCAAGACACATGCTTGTTTCTTTCTTCTAAACTGGGTTTTATACGTTCAAAATGGGTACCTTAGTCAAAACTTTTATTTTCATACATCAAGCAACCGAATGGTATGATCATTAGCCAAAATCCAAAGTA